>NW_017617557.1:202500-477500 GCF_001879475.1 Ipomoea nil | reverse complement strand
TTTAATATTTTCTAAATATATATATATTTTATTAATTCTTTCATTTCTATTGTAAATTAAAAGCATTAATTTTAAGCTAAGGTCATTTTAAATAAATAGTTTCAGATATATACAATGATATATAGGTTATGAGTGCACTGTAATCAAGAATTGGAGGAAATATCTAATCTGGGTTGGGATTTGTTTTGGTGTTTACTTTTATTTATTATGGGTTTGTTAGAAGAGAGGAGGATAAGAAAAGCAATTTGGGGCTGTGGTTTGTGCCACCATACAGAAGCTAGAGGGTGGGTGTAGAGGGGCCCACTTGGGAAATGAAAATTGTAGTTTATTTGTAGTTAGGAGAAGAGTTTTTGTTGGTTGGATGGATGGATGATGGAAGATTGGAATAAACATTTAAAAGTACAACAAACCAACAACACTAACAACTGGTAATTGGTGTGGTGTGGTGAGGTTGCAACCTACTTTGGATTCAAAATACATACACATACTTACATACATAGTTTCTAGAATTTCATATATATATATATATATATATATATATATATATATATATGTATGTATATAGTTGAATTCAAATGAGGACCACTATATTATAGAGGATTATGCGGACGGGTGTAGTCGTGTGCCACAGTTTGTATGTCGTGTGCATAGGTTTGTTAATAATAGAGCTTGGGTTCGAAACCTGTGTGCATAGGTTTGTTAATAATAGAGCCTGTGTTCGAAACCTGTTTATATGTATTCTTGTGTGCCATTGTGTGCATGATACTAATTTGTTGTGTGCACGTAATCAGTCCGCACAGTCCTCTATATATTGTGGTCCTCATGTGAACTCAATCCTATATATAAGTGATGGTTGGCTTGAGAGAAGTATGTAGTAAGCTAGTAATGTTACCATTTTAATTATATATTTTTAGATAAGCGTGAGTCGATCTGAACTGAATCTAAAATCTCATAGTATATATTGAATTCAAATTAAAGTCTTATGTTAGTAGATTGAAATGTTTTCAACTAATGTTACCTTTCTAAATTTTCCTTAATTATATTTTCGAGAGGAATGACGGCATCACGTACTTAATAGTGGTGAAACAAAAATTTATTGTTTCTGCTCAAGAAAAAGTAAAAAAGGATAAATTTATGTGAAAATTAAATGTTGTAGGTGTTTATTAGTTTAAGTTGACATTGCATGATGAAATAACTAATTTAAACTTTTGTTGGATTATGTCATTTTTGCAACAAAGAGTCAGCAAGATTGAGGAACTTAACCCCTAAGCTCTTCAAAAAGAATAAATAAACAAAATACTTTAGTTAATTACCATATATGAAGAAGCATTAAACCAGCTCTTTGTTTTTTTTGAAAAGAACCAGCTCTTTGTTATTTATGCACAGTACACAATTATTTTTTCCACACCTTGGCCTGACAAGATAATGCAGTCCACCCACCATACCGGCATACCGCACAATTGTTATACCATGGATCATGGTTCATCTTGCATTGTGGACTCTGATCTAAAAATGATGCGTCATAGTTAACTGCAAGTACATAATATGTCAAATATATCAACTGTAGGCACATAATTTGAAAGTTATTTTGGACTAGAGTTCACAATGCAAAGTAGACTCTGGTCTATGGTATAAATTTGTCCCACACCACATTGGGTACGGTGTAAATCTAACCCTGCAACTCAGCAATTGCTAGGGTTCAATCCGGCCTATGTCATTGCACACACCTAGGAACTAATTGAGCTATCCGTGTGGGCTGGTACACAATTATATTTAAAAAAAAATGTTTATCAATTGTCAAAACACTTTTATATTCATCATCCAAATTAAAGAAAATGAGGGTAACCAAAATAAGATGAAAACCTAATGGGGTTTGTTGTAAGAACTATGGGTGTGTTTGGTTCGCATATAGGAATCGGAATCGGAATGGTATCAAATACTTGGTAATGGTAATGGGTTTTGGTGAAAGTATTTAACATGTTTGGTAGTAGGGTGGAATGGGAATGGTTACTAATAGTAGTGCTTGAAAATGAATAAGGGAATGAAGCCCTTATTGTATTTGGGTATGGGTTTTTCAATTGATGGGGTATTCGAAACCCATAGTAGTGTTCTAAAAACCTATCAACCAAACAACAACAATCACTTTCATACCCATTCCTATGGGCAAAACCCACCAACCAAACACACCCTATATATGAGGTAGAAGTGTGTGAAACATGCATGCATGCATGATTTCTTCTGATCTGTAGTTTGATAATGATAGCATGTTGTATGTGTTGCAGGAGCAAGTCTTGGTGAAGGAACAGGTGCAACAATGTCAGATGATGAAGATGAGCTAGCGATGCAGATGGATTTCTCTTTGGACCAATCTGCAGGAGGTGATGGGGGGCATGACTTGATGGGATTTGGTCTCCCCACTGAATCTGAAAGGTCTCTAATGGAGAGGGTTCGACAGGAACTCAAGATTGAGTTAAAACAGGTATGTAATTCCATCAACTCTACCTTCCTACTTCAATTCATGCTCATAGGATAATCACACGCTTACCACTATACCAAAAACTATAACTAATAGCGAATGCACAATTTTATCTCCTTATACCTAGCTATCACATTTTCGATAAGTAGGGTACTGAACTCGCCCTTTGGGAACCTCCTCCTAACAATCTCCGGTTGTTATACCGTGGACCATGGTCCAAAAACGGCGCCGTTTCTTTAAGTAAAGAAATGGCCGCTGTTAAATTTTAACAAATCTCGTACTTTTTGTGTGTTCATAAAAAAATGAAACTACAGTGTATCTAAAATGAAACTGAATAACTTGTCTGGCATATATATTGTGTTTATATTATCAAATGAAACTAAATAACTTGTCTCGCATATTGAGTGTATATTGTCAAATGAAACTGTCGTTATATCAAAATGATACTTTAGTTGTGTTGTAATGAAACTACAATGTATATAAAATGAAACTGAATAAACAGTTTCACATATTTGAGTGTATATTGTCCAATGAAACAATAGTTGAATTAGAATTATAATTTAGTAGTGTTGTAATAAGAATACAGTGTGTATAAAATGAAATTCAATAACATGTCTCACTATAATAAGACTATTGTATGTATAATGTCGAATGAAACTGTAGTTGAAACAAAATGAAACTTTAACTGTGATGAAATGAAACTACAATGTATATAAAATGAAACTGAATATTTTAGTTTCTTTATATTAGTATAGGCCCACCAGAACTATGTGGTCCAATGGTACTTGGGTAGGATTTCCATTTGGAAGGTTGTGAGTTCGAGTCTCTGTTGAGAAAGTATGAAAAAAAAATTGTTTCTTTTCACCGCACCGTTTTGAACCATGGTGCATAGTCAAACAAACTGAACTAATGTGCCGTTTCTTTTCACAGCACCGTTTTGAACCATGGTGCACAGTCAAATTTGCCAACAATCTCCTAGTCTCTTATTGTTGGACTACTTGGGCCGACCTCCGCTTAACAATTCAAGAATCTTTAATTATAATGTTTATGTTTGTGCATATAATGCAGGGATTCAGGTCAAGAATTGAAGATGTGAGGGAGGAGATATTAAGAAAGAGAAGGGCAGGGAAATTGCCCGGTGACACTACCACTGTTCTCAAGAACTGGTGGCAGCAACACTCCAAGTGGCCATACCCAACTGTAAGTCACCCACCATATATATAGATTAAGTTATCAATTAACTAGATACATCTATGGAGTTGGATCAAGTAGATGGAACAAAAGCGAGCATTATATTCATACCATTCCAATCAACTTAATTGTCCAATAAACATGAAAATGTTGTGAAAATCATCAGGAAGATGACAAGGCAAAGCTAGTGGAGGAGACAGGGTTGCAGCTGAAGCAAATAAACAACTGGTTCATCAACCAAAGGAAGCGCAACTGGCACAGCACCTCCCAGTCAGTCACATCTCTCAAGTCCAAGCGCAAGAGATAAGATCAGATCAGATCCAATTCGATCAAACCATTTCTTCCCATCCAAACCATAGATTGATATAGACGATATTGATCTTAAATTAGATAGCAGCTTAGCTACCTTGCAACAAGCCTGATATGTGGATAGTCATCGATTCGATCTGCAGGCATGGAAACCATTATATTAATTGGATAACGTACGTATTACTCATCAAGATTAGGTAAGAATGAATATATGTGTACTTTAATTTTGTGGTGCTTAGTAGAATGCCTGCAAATTTCTCTATGGACACTCAACTCTAACCCCAGCCTTGTGGTCTGAGAACTTTCCCTGTTACCATATGGCAAATCATTATATTCTATTTTGAGGTAAGAGGGAGGAGTATACACTGATCCAGTAAATGTAATCACTTTATACTGCTAACTTTGTGCTTTTTGGAGTGATATATATACATATATATATGTGAAATTGGGAAACAAGTTGTATTGTAACTCTTTGCAGATTTTATTTTTTACCCTTTTTCACTTTTCAATTTATATTCGTTTCTCTCCTTTATTATGAAACATGAACCAATCATGTGGATGTGATATTCTAATTTCTAAATCTCAATTCCGATCCATTGGTGACATTGTACACCTTGAGCCAAATATACCTAATCTAGACCTACAATTTATCTCATCACACCTCATGTGATATGAGTTCAACTTTTAATAAACTTAGGAATAGAATATGATTGTTGGAAAATTCTCTCTCTCTTAAGAAATCTTCTCTCGTCTTAGTACGTGTCTTTCCTGGCTTTTCTTGACCGTTTTCATCCCCGGTGCGATGGCGACGTCTGACGCTGAGCAGTTGGGGAATCAGTGTGCCGCTTTGATGATAGAAGATGGTGTAGAAGGTTTGATTGTGTTAGGCCGGGCTTCCCTCCTATGTGGTAAATAGCCCAATTTGGACCAAGCACGATAACAAATGTTTATTCAGCCTGTACTTACTGACATTTATTAAATGTCATTTGAATTTTTTGAACGTTGCTTGGCGGTGGAGCTGTTCGGCAGAAGCCAAGAAGAAGGAAATTTCTTTTTTCTTTGTTTCACACTACTTTTGCAGCATAGATGCGACAAGGTTGAAAAATGGATTTCCTTATTTAATTCCCATTTCGGTTGTCAAGCTTGAAAGAGGGAAAATTAATTGCCTTTGATTGATATATACATACTCTACTACTTTCATTGTGGTGTGGCAGAAAGTAGTAGAAAATAGAGAGAGAAATTCCATTTTCTCTTAGTCTTCTTTCATTCGGCAGTGAGGGTAAATCAAATCAATTCATTTTGTTTCATCCTCCATTTTGGCGCAGTTCGTGGCGTTGGTTTGCCGAAGCTCTTGGGTACTTCATCAAATATTTGTAGAGGTCAATCATCTTATTTGTTCCAGGCATCGTTTGGGTAATCTCGTACTATTTATATTCATTTTATCATATTTGTGGTGGTTTAATATTTTGAGTACGAGATATTATTCCTTTTAGTCTGTGAACGTGATAGAATGTATTTGGCCTAGTATTGTTGTATTTGATGATTTTATGGATGTATGACTCGTGTGATAGTCTGAAACTTTGTACCCGAGATTTGTCATAGTGGAAACTTTGTTGGTGGTGGTCCCGTGGTTTTTTCCCGATTTGGGATTTTCCACGTAAATCGTGTGTCCCTTGTGTTTGCTATTTATTTTGGCTATTTTGTATCATTTCGTATTTGCGCTCTTGTCGGTCCTGTGATTTTATTTGTCACAAGTATGAGATTTTTCCCAACAAAGTGGTATCAGAGCCCTGGTTGTTGATCAGGTATATTTGACATGGAGGCAAATACGATTAATATGGTACGATTGAACGGTAGAAATTTTCACAGTTGGAAGACCAAGATGAAGGATCTCCTGTTCGTGAAGAAATTGCATGCATCTACCTGTGTTTGCAAGTGCAAGGCCAGAAAATATGTCAGAAGAGGAGTGAGACTTTGAGTACCAACAAGTGTGTGGTTATATTCGACAATGGGTCAAAGACAATGTTCTGAATCACATTGTCACTGAGACACATGCCAGGAGCCTATGGGATAAACTTGAGACCATGTATGCTTCCAAAACAGGCAACAACAAGCTGTTCTTGTTAAAGCAGTTGATGAATCTAAGATACAGGGAAGGGACATTGATCAATGATCATGTTAATGATTTTTAGGGTGTCCTTGATCAGTTGTCTAGCATGTGCATCAAATTTAAGGATGAGGTACTTGGTCTCTGGTTGCTTAATACTCTACCTGATTCTTGGGAAACATTTCGGGTTTCTTTGACCAACTCTGCTCCCAACGGTGTTGTGACCATGGAGTATGTCAAGAGTGGTATCTTGAATGAAGAATCAAGAAGAAGATCTCAAGACACCTCCACTTCTCAGTCAGATATTTTGGTTACAGACGATAAGGGGAGAAACAAGCAAAGGGGTCAGAAGGGTAGATATAAAAACAGAAGCAAGTCAAGGTCAAGGTACAAGGATCTTGAATGTCATCATTGTGGCAAGAAGGGGCACATCAAGAAATATTGCTTCAAGTTGAAGAGAGACATGAAGCAAGACAAAAAAGATGATCACACAGAGAACCAGGTTGCAACAGTTAGAGCAGATTTACTTCTTGCTTGTGGATGAGAACGCCGTCAATGTTGCATGCCATGAGACAACTTGGATTGTGGATTCAGACGCATCTTACCATGTTACACCAAGGAAGGAATTCTTTACTTCATATACTTCAGGCGACTTTGGAGAGCTAAGAATGGGTGATGATGGTCAGGTGAGGTGATTGGTACTGGTACAGTTTGTCTTGAGACCAGCAATGTCACAAAGCTGGTACTTAAAAATGTAAAGCATGCACCGGGTATCAGACTGAATCTCATTTCTATAATAAAACTCGATGATTATGGTTTCTGTTGTTTCTTTGGTGATGGACATTGGAACATCACTAAAGGCTCGATGGTTACTGCACGAGGTAACAAGTCTTCTAACTTGTATTATTTGCAAAGCTCTATTTCTGGTGATTCAGTGAATGTTGTAGCAAAAGAATGTGCATCAGAATTGTGGCATAAACGACTTGGCCACATGAGTGTGAAGGGGATTGATCACTTGCCAAGAAGAATAAGCTTTCAGGGGTAAAAGAAGCTAGATTGGACAGGTGTGTTCATTGCCTGACGGGGAAACAAAAAAGAGTTTCTTTTATGAGCAATTCTCATTCGAAGAGGCCAGAGCCACTTGAGTTGATACATTCTGATGTGTGTGGAGCAATGAAGGTTAGATCACTTGGAGGTGCATCTTACTTTGTGACCTTCATTGATGATTATTCTAGGAAACTCTGGATTTACACTTTGAAGCACAAAAGTGATATGCTTAGTGTGTTTAAGGAGTTTCATGCCCTTGTTGAGAGACAGACAGGGAAGAAATTGAAGTGCATCCGTACTGATAATGACAGTGAATACCGTGGCCCTTTTGATGAGTACTGCAGAATGCACGGTATTAGACATAAAAAAACTCCTCCTAAAACTCCTCAGTTAAATGACTTAGCAGAGAGGATGAACCGGACAATTATGGAGAGAGTCAGATGCATGCCTGATGATGCAAAGTTGCCTAGTTCTTTTTGGGTAGAGTCAGTTTCCACAGCTGTTCATGTTATCAACTTATCTCCCGTTATTGCTTTAAATAATGAAGTTCCTGATAAGGTTTGGTGTGGAAAGGAAGTTTCTTATGATCACCTCAGAGTCTTCGGTTGCAAGGCATTTGTGCATGTCCCAAGAGATGAGAGATCTAAGTTGGACTACTCGAAGACTAGACAGTGCATTTTCATTGGTTATGGTCTTGATGAATTTTTCTACAAGCTGTATGATCCAGTTGAGAAGAAGCTTGTGAGAAGCCGTGATGTAGTGTTCTTTGAAGATCAAACCATTGAAGATGTTGACAAATTGAGAAAGCCAGAATCTCAAGACAGCGGAAGTTTGGTTGACTTTGAGCCAGTTTCCAGCAGAGATACACATGATGTTAATGAGGTTCAAGAGAATGGCCAGAATGGTGATCCTGTACCCGACACCCAGGATGATACAACCGATGTGGATGGTTATGTTGATGATGTTGCGCACCAGGAACAAGAAGTTCCTTTGCAGGTTCCAGTTGATCCTCCTAGAAGGTCTAACAGGGAACGGAAACCATCTACTCATTACTCTTCTAGTCAGTATGTGCTCTTGACTGATGGGGGAGAACCTGAGTCATATGAAGAAGCTATGGAGAGTGAGCAAAAGAGACAATGGCTTGAGGCTATGCAGGATGAAATGAACTCCCTATATGCAAATGATACCTTTGAGTTGGTGAAGGCACCAAAAAACAGGTGGATCTACATATCAAAACATGAAGAAGGCACTTCAGTTCCACGATTCAAAGCTCGGCTGGTGGTGAAAGGTTTTGGCTAGAAGAAAGGTATTGATTTTGATGAAAATTTCTCTCCTGTTGTAAAATTTTCATCCATTAGAGTTGTGTTGGGTCTAGAAGCTCGTTTGGATTTAGAAATTGAGCACATGGATGTGAAGACAGCTTTTCTCCATGGTGATTTAGATGATGAGATATATATGGAGCAACTTGAGGGATTCAAAGTCAAAGGGAAAGAGGATTATATTTGCAGATTAAAGAAGAGTTTGTATGGTTTGAAACAAGCTCCGAGGCAGTGGTATAAAAAGTTTACTTCCGTTATGAGTAATCGTGGGTACAAGAAGACTTCTTCAGACCACTGTGTTTTTGTAAACAGATTCTCTGATGATGACTTTGTTATATTGTTGCTTTATGTTGATGATATGTTGATTGTTGGTCGCAATGTTTCAAGAATTCAACAATTGAAACAAGAGTTGAGTAAGTCCTTTTCTATGAAGGACATGGGACCAGCGAAACAGATTCTTGGGATGAAGATCATCCGTGACAGACAGAATAAGAAGCTGTGGTTATCTCAAGAGAAGTACATAGAGAAAGTACTTCAGAGATTCAATATGGATGAAGCTAAGCCAGTGAATACACCTCTTGGTAAGCATTTCAAGTTGAGCAAGAAGCAATGTGCTTCTAGTGAAAAAGAGAAGGAAGAAATGTAAAGAGTTCCTTATTCTCCAGCTGTTGGTAGTTTGATGTATGCGATGGTATGCACGAGACCAGATATTGCTCATGCAGTGGGTGTTTTTAGCAGATTTCTTTCAAATCCAGGGAAAAAACATTGGGATGCTGTGAAGTGGATTCTGAGATATCTTCGGGGTACTTCAAGTCTGAGTTTGTGTTTTGGTACGGGGAAACCTATTCTTACCAGGTACACTGATTCAAATATGGCCGGAGACATTGATACCAGGAAATCAACTTCAGGTTATCTGATTACCTATGCATGGGGAGCAGTTTCGTGGCAATCAAGATTGCAAAAGTGCGTTACTTTGTCTACCACTGAAACTGGGTTCATAGCATCTGTTGAGGCCAGTAAAGAAATGCTATGGATGAAGAAGTTTATTCAGGAGCTCGGGTTTGTTCAGGACAAGTATGTGCTCTATTGTGATAGTCAGAGTGCAGTTCATCTTGCAAAGAACTCCACGTTCCATTACAGGTCAAAACATATTGACACGAGATATCATTAATTAGAGATACCTTGGAATGCAAGATGCTTGAACTTGAAAAGATTCATACTGATGATAATGGGTCTGATATGATGACCAAATCGTTGCCAAGAGGAAAGTTTGAGGTGTGTTGCTTTATCGCCGGGATGGCGATATCCTCCACATAGTCGGGAGGGGGAGATTTGTTGAGCCGGGCTTCCCTCCTATGTGGTAAATAGCCCAATCTGGACCAAGCATATTTTTGTATCCACGATAACAAATATTTATTCAGCCTGCACCTGCCGACATTCATTAAATGTCATTTGAATTTTTTGAACGTTGCTTGGTGGTGGAGCTGTTCAGCAAAAGTCAAGAAGAAGGAAGTTTCTTTTTTCTTTGTTTCACACTACTTTTGCCGCATAGATGTGACAAGGTTGAAAAATGGATTTCCTTATTCAATTCCCATTTCGATTGTCAGCTTGAAAGAGGGAAAATTAATTGCCTTTGGTTGATATATACATACTCTACTACTTTCATTGTGGTGTGGCAGAAAGTAGTAGAAAATAGAGAGAGAAATTCCATTTTCTCTTAGTTTTCTTTCATTCAGCATTGAGGGTAAATCAAATATATTCATTTTGTTTCATCTTCCATTTTGGCGTAGTTCGTGGCGTTGGTTTGCCGAAGCTCTTGGGTACTTCATCAAATATTTGTAGAGGTCAATCAGCTTGTTTGTTCCAGGCATCGTTTGGGTAATCTCGTACTATTTATATTCATTTTATCATATTTGTAGTGGTTGAATATTTTGAGTACAAGATATTATTCCTTTTAGCCTGTGAACATGATAGAATGTATTTGGCCTAGTATTGTTGTATTTGATGATTTTATGGATGTATGACTCGTGTGATAGTCTGAAACTTTTTACCCGAGATTTGTTATAGTGGAAACTTTGTTGGTGGTGGTCCCGTGGTTTTTCCCCGATTTGGGGTTTTTCACGTAAATTGTGTGTCCCTTGTGTTTGCTATTTATTTTGGCTATTTTGTATCATTTCGTAATTGCGCTCTTGTCATTCCTGTGATTTTATTTGTCACAGGTAGTGGGATTTTTCCTAACAGATTGTTGGGTTGGATGATGGTGATGTTTCTTCGGTTGACTTACGTTTTGCTGCGGTGGGTAGGCTAGTGATGGATCGCTCGGTGCGATTTCCTGTCTTTAGAGATGTCATGGCTACTGTGTGGTGTCCAGCGAGAGGAGTGAGTGTGAAGGAGATTGGTGCTTACCGTTTCCTATTCCAGTTTTACCACGAAATGGACATTGCTAGAGTTCTTGAAGACGGTCCATGGTCTTTTGATCAGAACTTGGTAGTTCTTCGGCCTGTTCACCATGATGAGAATCTCGAAACAGTCCGTTGACTAGTACGAATTTTTGGGTTCAAAATCCACAAGCTGCCCATCGGATTTATGTAAGAGAAAGTGGTGAAGGTGGTGGGTAATTATATTAGCGGTTTTATTCATTCGGACCCGGTGGATTTCAATGTGATATGGAAGAAGTTTCTTCGTGTTCGTGTCTCTATTGATGTTACAAAACCTCTCAAGAAGACTATGAAAATGAAGCGATCGGGCGGCGAATGGTTCTGGGTGGAACTCAAGTATGAAAGACTTCCAAATTTTTGTTTTGCATGCGGCATTATTGGACATTCTGAACGTTTTTGTCCTTCTGTGTTTGGTAAGAGTGAGGCTGAGATTGTTGGGAGTTTTGGTCCGAAGCTCCGGGCTGGTGGTCGGAATGTGGCGGCGTCGATGACGAACAAGTCGCTGGTGCTAAACTAGTCGTCTAATAGACCGGAGGCCGAGAAACAGGGAACGGAGGGTTGTAACGGCTCTGGCATTAATGTCTCCATTAATGATAAAATGAAAGGGGTTGTGGGTGCGGAACAGGGGAGTGAATAATGACATTTTAATGCCTTTAATGGGGAAAGAGTTGAGGGATGAGGGCGTGGTGATGGTTGAGCAGAAGCGTTGACGTGTGGGCACTGAGGAGGATATTAATGGGCCTAAGTCCATTAACAGCCCAATGCATATGGATCTTCTTGTCTTTTCTTCTCATGGGGCGGGTGCTGCTGAGTAGGCCCGCCAGGCCCAATGAGTACCTTAGCTTGGAATTATTATGGGCTTGGCCCGCCTGTGACAATTCAAGTTTTATTGGACTTGGTCCGAAAACATAAGCCTAGTTTTTTTTTTTTCTTTTCTTTTCTTTTTTTTTTTAATATGAAACTATTAAATAAGAGTTTTATGGAAGGTGTGTGTGCGCGCAATTGGGGTTTATAAGTTGTTTGTGTGGGGATGCGATAGGGAGGAGCGGCGGTCTGGCACTGTTATGAAGAGATGATATTGAGCTAGAGATTTTGGGGTTCTCTCATTACTTCATAGATTCGATGATCCGTGAAGCAGCTGACCAAGCCCCATGGCGTTTTACTGACTTCTATGGATGTCCGAATCGGTCCAACCGGTTGGAGTCTTGGAATCGGCTAAGGTGCCTTGATGCGAATCTGGTTGGCCCGATCTTCTCTTGACACTCTAATTTAAAGAGTATTTCAAAAATCATTTATTAGGCTAGGTGAAATTGAATATGGAGGTTTAAATTGGGTTGGAAAAAGGGCTAATTTTTGAGTTTTGATAAGTCCTCGACCACACCGGCTTATAAGGTGATACGTAGGAGTAGGAACGACGCCACAAGCAATGTTGAAAAAATCGCTAGGCGCCTGGGGACTGCCTAGGACGCCTAGAGTGCCTAGGCGTGATTTTTGCAACACTAACCACAAGTGAGGTTCCACACTTGATAAGTCAGGTTTGCCATGACCAACTCACGGCCGAACACATCCAAGTTCCAGAAAACAATCAATTTTCTAACTTAAAAATTCAATATGAACTCTGTATTTTATTTGGCATGCAATAGCCTTAAATAGCCATTAAGAAACATATTACAACCACATAAATGAGATAATTATTAAAAATATAATAAACTAATCCTAACCAACAAACTAGGATAAAATTAAATAATAATATAATTCTAACAAACTAAATCTAAAATAATGTAAAGATAATCATCCTAATTAATTAATTAATTAATATAATTAGTTCTAAAATATTCTCAACAATTCACGTGGCCACAACATTTCCTCTCTCTTTAGACAGATTTGTCCTCGGATCCACGTTCCATGCGCCGCTAAAGCTCCATGAGTCTTCGTGAAGAGACAACCGTGGGCTCTGGTACCAAAATTGTTGTGGGCTCCGGTTAAGAAAGCAAGATGGTTGGGCGATGGAAGCAAAGGAAGGAAGGTGGTGGTGTGAAGTCTCGCCACTCCACGGATGGAGATAAGAGTTGACGCCACTTAGGAGATAAATTTCAAGATAAGTCAAAATACTCCTCAAGAACTCAAGGAAAAAAAAATTGGCACAACAATATTCTTGAATTTACTACTATCAAAGTTGTCTGTCAAACAAATTAATGGCAAGGCTATTTATACACTTTAGCAAGCCCCTACATCAATAGCTTTTAAGTTCAAAATGAGCTATTCTAGTGCTATACTAGCTTAAAAGATGCAACTAGCAACAAGACTAGAATAACTACTAAGTCAAATATGTTTTTTTTTTTAAAAAAAAACTAAATTATAATTGAATTTAGGATTTTATAGCCTAATTTGGACTTTACAAATTAAATAGCATAAGGACGGTCTAAAATAGTTTTAAACTTTTATTTGCAAGAAAGAAATACTCCAAAGTGTCAATTTATAAGGTATGAACCTCCACTCGATCTTTATTCCTCAAATTATTCATGAATCAGATTGACCACCTTCAACTCAATTCCATCTTCATATTCTTGATTAGCTTCACTTACTCCTTTAATAAGGCCATTCAAAGATTCATGAAATATCTTCGTCTTTGCTCTCGTCATTGGACCTCCCAAGGTTGGCAAATGATCTATTTCTTTATTCTCATCCTCATAGTTGTCCTCAACATCTCCCTCCCCCTTAGAAAGATTCGTCCACGAATCAATTTCACCGTAATCTTGTTTATAGCTCGGCAGTTTATGCACATCCTCCATGACCCATCCTTTTGGGCACCAGCAATACTGGTACAGCACTAGGACTTAAACTCTCCCTTATTTGTCCTTTTTCCATTAACTCATCCACTTGTTTATGAATTTCTTTAGTTTCTTCGGGGTTGCATCTGTAAGCAGGTCTATTTGGAATAGGAGCCCCGGGTATCAAGTCTATTTGGTGCTCTATTCCTCTCATAGGAGGTAACCCACTTGGAATCTCCTCTGGAAATACATCATCAAAAACCTGCATTAAAGAAGAAATAGCCTCGGGCAAATGCTCAAGGTTGGCTAGTTCAGACCCTTTGTAAAGCATAAGAATTATACAATGTCCGACATCAATAACTCTCTCAATTTCTTTTCTTTTGCAGAATATGTTTGATTTTTTTCTTCTCTCTTTCTTTTGCTTACTTTTTTTCTTTTCATTTCTATCTTATTTTTCTTTTTTCTCTTTTTCTTTTGTTTTTTTTTTTCTCATCATCATGAATTTGACTAGGAGTCAAAGGTACAAGAGTTACTTTCTTTCCTTCATGTACAATTGAGTATTTATTACTAAAACCTTCATGGATGGTCTTCTTATCGAATTGCCAAGGCCTCCCTAAGAGCACATGTGCAGCCTGCATGGGGACTACGTCAAATAAAATTTCATCAGTATACCTTCCAATGGAGAGCGGAACTAGCACCTGCTTGTCAACCTTGATTTCTCCATTTTTGTTTAGCCATTGTAGAGAGTATGGCATAGGATGCTCAGTAGTATTCAATCTTAGCTTTGTAACTAGTTCAGTACTAGCTACATTAGTACAACTGTCCTCGTCAATTATAAGCTTACACACTTTGTTATCAATGTGACATCTAGTGTGAAATATGATTTCTCTTTGCTCTTCTTCCCCTCTAGCTTGCAAGCTCAACAATCTTCTCACCATCAACATATCTCCTTCAGTGGGACATAGAATTTTATCTTCACCTCCACTAGGAGCTCTAGATTCCTCCTCAGATTCTGGATCAGTTTCAAATTCCCTTGAATCAAGCAAAATCACATTTCTTTTGTTAGGACAATCTTTACCTTGGCATTTGAAACATTTGATGTTGCTAGTCCGGTTGGTAGCAATATCGACCTTGTCCTTACCTTTGTTAATAGACTTGCTCGCTTCTCCTTTGGGCTTGAAGTCTCTTTTCACTTCTCTGCTTGACCTCCAGTTCTAAGCCCTTAGTTTCTTTTTCTTAAGGTTTTTTTTTTCCAACTTGGATGGCCATTTGAACCATCTCTTCATAATCCAAGAAGTCACACATTTCAATTTCATCTTGAATGTCCCAATTCAACCCCTTGATAAACCTAGAGATAGTAGTTTCAGGCTCTTCTGTAATTCCAAGTTTGTCAAGAGTTTCTGCTCCTCATGGTCATACTCAGCTACAGACATTCTGCCTTGTACAAGTTCTTGTAATTGTTGATGTAATTCTCGTTGGCATGAAGCAGGGACCCATTTCTTTCTCATCATCACCTTCATTTCTCTCCAACTTCTTACCTCTCTAACCCCACCCCTTCTCCTATCCAACACCTTTTTATCCCACCAAAGAGTAGCAAAATCACTAAATTCTAGTATCACCATCTTAAGTTTTTTTCTTTCAGAGTAGTTATGGCAATCAAAAATTCTGTCTACCTTCCTCTCCCATTCTAAATAAACATCAGGATCTCTCTTACCGGTAAAGTTATGAATATGTGCATTAATGTTCCCAATGTCATCATCTTTCTCATCCCTATCCCTCCTATATCCTCTATTTCCTCTTCTTCTCCTATCATATTCTTCTCCCTCACTTGTACTGCCTTTTTCCCTTCTCTCATTAGCTCTCACATTCACCCTCTCATTTTGCCTCTCATTTTGACCTTCATTTTGCTGATTTGGTCTCCTATCTCCCTCCATTATCTCTATTCGACCGTTCAACCCCTCAATCACATCGGTCATTTTAGCAAATTGTCCCTTAATGGCTCTCATCATGAGACGCATGTCAAGACTTAATTCTTGCTCATCAATCTCACTAGGACTCGACATTTTCCTAACCCGCCCCAAGTATGAGAATTGGACCTCACGTCACTCCCTCACTTGCACTCTTTAATGGGGTGATCACTAGTTATTTTACCACTCATGTATAATAAAACGCTCTAATGATCTCACAAATAAAATTCACTCAAGTAGTAAAACAAGTCTTGTCCTGTGGAGTTCTTTCAGAGTTTAAGACTAAGTCAAGAAACTTAACCCAAAAATGACTAAACTCACAGAAAGGTTAATATTTGGGAAAAAACAAATGATCAATATGAGACAAGGAATTCCAAATGTTGTTTCTCACTTTTTTTTTTGTTTTTTTTTTCTTCTTTTTTTTTTCAATCTTCTTTCCTTGACTTTTTCTTTTTTCATCATACTAGCAACAAATCGAGGTGATATCAATCATAAGACAGTATAGAATACAACAGACAATACACAGAAATTTTCATTCAGTAGGGTGGATTCACAGATTTTTTCTGTATTTCTGAGAATAATATTTTGAAAATTTTTTTTGGTCAGAAAGAAAAATAGGCTGGCTATGTCCACAAAAATTTTCAAGGCAAAAGGACAACCGGAAGTATTTTTTTGGAATTTTTTTCTCTAACTGGGTAGACTGAAAATTTCTGCAGAATCTATGTTTGTTTGGGGTAGTTACTAATTAATGTAAAAACAATTTATGAATTAAACCAAGTAGAAAGATGGGATCGAGATCATATGGTAGAATATATGAATGAAGTTCGTATATGACACTTAGAATAAGCTCAAAATTTATGGGAATGATTGTAAACTGTTCATATAAGGATTTGACTCAAATTAAAGCTCTGATACCAAATGATGCGAATCTAGTTGGCCCGATCTTCTCTTGACACTCTAATTTAAAGAGTATTTTAAAAATCATTTATTAGGCTAGGTGAAATTGAATATGGAGGTTTAAATTGGGTTGAAAAAAGGGTTAATTTTTGGGTTTTGATAAGTCCTCGACCACACCGGGTTATAAGGTGATACGTAGGAGCAGGAACGACGCCACAAGTGAGGTTCCACACTTGATAAGTCAGGTTTGCCATGACCAACTCACGGCTGAACTCATCCGAGTTCCAGAAAACGCTCAGTTTTCTAACTCAAAAATTCAATCTGAACTCTGTATTTTATTTGACATGCAATGACCTTAAATAGCCATTAACAAACATATTACAACCACATAAATGAGATCATTATTAAAAATAAAATAAACTAATCCTAATCAACAAACTAGGATAAACTTAAACAATAATATAATTCTAACAAACTAAATCTAAAATAATTTAAAGATAATCATCCTAATTAATTAATTAATATAACTAGCTCTAAAATATTCTCAACAATTCACGTGGCCACAACATTCGTCCTCACTTTTTTCCTTACCTTGGGTAATCATGGGGGATTTTAATGACATTCCTGATCATATGGACAAGTGGGAAGGGTTCCTCATCCAGGGTATTTGTTAAGGGGTTTAGGGGAGGCAGTGAGGGATTGTGGATTAATTGATTTTCCTTTCGGCGGGTAACAATTTACTTGGGAGAGTGGGCGTGGTTATGCTAGCTAGGTCCAGGAAAAAATGCATGGCATTCTGGTTTCTGCCGATTGGGGAAATATGTTTAGAGGGGCTTGGGCTACGTCGATACAATGTGTGGGCAACGACCACCTGCCTTTGCTTCTTGTTCCAGTACGGGAAGCGAGGCAGGGGTTTCCTTTCGGTTCGAACAAACCTGGGTAAAGGAGGATGGGTGCAGGGAGTTGGAGGCGGATGCTTGAGGGAGTGTGGTAGTGGAGGCTATTACGCAAAAAATTAATGGATGTGGGGAAAGGTTGAAAGTGTGGGGTGGGCAGCGTAAGAAGGAGTTTAGGTAGGAGAGGACTCGTATGGAGAAGTTACGGGGTAGATGGGATATGAGAGGGTTGAGGGAGATTGAGGATGCTCATAGGGCTTATATGGGGTTGTTAGGGAGTGAGTGGGTATTGCCGGCGTCGTGCTAAGCATTTTTGGCTTAAGGAGGGGGATATGAATACCCATTTTTTTTCATAATCATGCTAAGGCATGTTGTCAGGGGCGGATCCAGAAACTTTTTTCAGTGGGGGTGAAATATAACAAAAGAGATAGTTTGAAGAAAAAAAAAAATGAAACACTTAAAAGAAGTATAGCCATAAATATTGTTAGATATGTGCGAAAAATAAAACACATCAAAACTTTATAAAAATATTCACAACAAAATATGAAACATAATTAATTTGATAAAATAATTGGAATAGAAAACAGATTATTATTATTATTATTATTTTATATATATATATATATAATATATATATATATATATATATATATATATATATATATATATATATATATATATATATATATATATATATGTGTGTGTGTGTGTGTGTGTGTGTGTGTGTGTGTGTGTGTGTGTGTGTGTGTGTAGCAAAACTAAGATGTGAGCTCGAGTGTGTAATGTACTGTCGTCCTCAAGGGATTGGGGGTTATGGCACGCAATATGCAATCACAAGAAACTAGGCACTAGCATAAGGAAATCAATAAGAAGCTAAGCAAATCATAACGAGATTGAGGCTACGATAACTAAACAAAGTAACACAAACACATATTAACAAGATGTAAAGACGAAATAAAGAAATAGGACTCAAGCTAGAAAACATTATCTTCTAGATGCATAGCACAACCTAAGGATTGGGGAAAATCACAAAACTAAGGAATAGAGGGGATGCACATAGGAATCCTAGTCTATAAGTCACTCACATGAGCAAATTAATAAGGATTAGAACAAGGAATTGCCCCACTCTCTTGGTGAATCAACTCCAAGTTCTTCAAAAATACAAAGCATCTAAAACCCCCAATTTCCCCCATTTTCATAGAAAAAATCAAGTTTATGTAAGGAGTGGCTTGGAATCTTGACCCAACTCTCATTGAGGCCAAGAATCCTCCAAAACATGCCAATGAATGTTGTACACCAAGCATTAACAATATACAAACACAAATCCTTCAAAAACTCAAGAACCCTACGTTCGAGTTCTTCCTCTTTTTGCAATAATCACAAATCAAGCATCAAGATAGAAAATACAACTCTAACTCAAGTCCATAAACTAACTACTCATGATTAAATAGCATAAAGAATACAAAAACACAAGCATTAAACATAAATCTTGCAAAAGAAAGATATAAGGGGAAGACAGCTACTCTATTGAAAATGGATGGTGGAATCTTGAAATGTTGGAATCCAAGCTTCAAATCCAAGATTACAAGCTTCAAAAGTGTTAAGAAACATAAATCTAAGTCTAATCTAACCTAAAAATATGAAAGAAATGAGTAGAGAATGCCTAGGGTTGGAACAAGGTCCAAAACCAAGTTAAAAATGACAAAATTCGTGCATAAATAAAGTATAGCGCAGGTGACACAGACAGGGACATGGCCATGTCCGTGGCCGTGTCCAAAAAGGCAGTGCACACTGGAATTTGCACTGAAATTACACAGCCTTGCACTTGGCCATGTCTTTTGGCCTTCAAAACTTCATAACTTGGAACTATGGTCTTCATTATAATTGTATCCCGAGTCTTCTTTCCAATGGAGCAAGAATCACTTTATTTGGACATTCCTAGGCCAAGATATGGTCCAAAAACCAAACAGTGGTCAATTTTAGATAGTAAGTTTGGAACTTCAACTTCAAGGACGATTTTGACCCATGTGGCTTCTTTTTTAGGCTTTCATGTTCGTATAAGAATTTTATCCCTTTGAGTCTTCTTTTCAATTACACAAGAATCACTTCATTTCAACACTCCTAGGCTGAGATATAGTCAAAATGCACAATGAGTCATCCAAGTAAAGTTTGAGAAATTTTCAAAAATTTCTCAATTTTTGTCCCCCCCCCCCCCCCCCCCCCCCACACACACACACAAAGAAATTACATCGTCCTCGATGTGAAAGACAACAAAGAACAAGGGCGAGGGATAGCACAATAAGCACAAGGACCACAATCTCTACTATCTACACTAAGTAAAACACTATACATAATTAAAGAAAGTAGAGAAGGTAGATGAGACTCCCCTAATGGATCTTCTTGTGCTAAAGAATCATCATGAAGCCTTCTTGGAATTGAGTATAATCCTTAGTGTCATTCCTAGAGTCAAGAGCATATATACATGAAAGCACAAGTGAAAACATGATATATCAAAATTAAAAGTGTAAAGAAAAATAAAGAAGAAAGTAAAGTGCAATAAAATGAAAGATAACATGGGGTGCCTACCATGAAGCGCTAATTTTAGCGTCACTAGCTCGACTCAACCTCTCAAGGAACTATCCATGCATGATTGGATGAAGATGAGTTCATTTTCTCCATCCACTTTATCTTCAAAAAATGTCCTTAAATGCCAAGCATTAAGGAACTCTTTTAAGCTCAAAAGTAGCATATTCTCTTCAAAGAAATTGCAATGATACACTTTCAAGACTATGATATCTTCTTCATTGTTCATCTCTTTTTCTTTTTTCTTCAACCTTTTCTTCTAAATAACTTTAAGTGGTGACCATCAATAAGTTCCTTTAAAATCAAGTTCACCACTCCCATTGCTAGGATTCCCTCATTCTTCGTTCCAAGTTTCATGCCTCTTTCCTCAAATCCATTCTTGATCCATAAATCAATCAAGGATTTCTTCCTAAACTTTGGATCAAGATAGTAGTCATGAGCTTGATTCTTTTCTTGATCTCCACATTTTTCTTCTTCTTGAATTTCCTTTTCTTGAGCAAGTAATGGAAACCTTGGGTCTTCGTCATGCACCAATAGGAAGTTAGAATCCTTGGATATGAATATATGCCAATGAGGGCTTACACTTTTAAGAATATTGACTCTTCCTGGTTCCCAAATCACTCTAAAGTCCTCATCCAAGGGAGTATCATCCATTGAAGGGCATTCCTCATGTGTGCCACAAATTTCATCATTCTTGAGCACTTCTTCACTTGGACCATCTCCAAGTTGCTCTTATCACCATTCCCTTGCAATTCTACACTTCCCCAACTTGGTGTCTCCATCTCAATGCACTCATCATCTTCATCTTTATCTTCAAGGTCCTCACCCTCCTTTTCATTTCCATCAACCACATAACGTTCATTTGGCAAGAGCAACTCTTGTAGAACCTCTTCATTGGAAGATGAATCTTTAATGGGTTCTTGAGTTGTCAACCTTGCCTTTGAGCCATTATATGATCCATTTGATTTTCTAACTCATTCAATTGCATAAGCATGTTGGCCATCATGAACTTCATCTCAGGCTCTTGATCAAATGGTTGTCATTCTTGTTGAGGTTCTTGGTAATGGACTTCTTGAAATTGGTCTTCATATTGTTGTTGAGGTTCTTGATGTGGAAGTTCTTGAACTTGGCCTTGATATTGGAAATTAGGATCAAAGATGTAGCATCATTCGGCTTCATGTGGTCCTCTAAATATGGCACACCAAAGAGGTTGTGACATGAACATTGGTGGTGTACCTCCTTGAAAAGCTTCTTCATTGACATTGACATTATATTCCAAAGCTTGTTGTTGATCATCTTGATGAGGCACTTGGTAAGTGGGAGTCAAAATATGGCAACTTTTCAAAGCATGAGAACAACCACATATAAGACACCATGGAGATTATGGCTCCAAAGCTTGAAAAGTTTCTTCTTGAGGGACTTCTTGACTCATATTGATACCACACTCTTGAGCGAAAGGTTGACAATCTTGAGGTGGTGTTGACTTGATAAGTTTAACTTGTAACAATTCACCAATGCATGAACTTCACCACAATAGGAACACCATTTAGAATAAGAAAGGAATGGTTGAAGTGGACCACCTTGAAAGGTCTTTATACCCATTTTGATGAGATCGGGCAATGACATTCTTTGTTCTTGGAAATCATAACCCTCCATAATTCAAAGTTCTTGATTGAGTGGTGAAAACTCTTCATTTTCAATTAAGAGTGAATGCACCAAGTAAAGATCCTTCTACGAAAACTCAATCATGGTAAGACAATAAGCTCTTTGAACAATAAAAACAAACAAAAAGAGAAAAAAAAACTTAGTCTCCTAAGATTACCTAAACTCCAATGCTAGTAAAACAAGCAATCACATAGAACTACCAAATGGCCAATCCCCGGCAACGACGCTAATTTTTGATGTAGCAAAAATAAGATGTGAGCTCGGGTGTGTAATGTCGTCCTTAGGGGATTGGGGGTTATGGCACACAATCTTCAATCACAACAAACTAGGCACTAGCATAAGGAAATCAACAAGAAGCTAAGAAAATCATAACGAGATTGAGACTACAGAAACCAAACAAAGTAACACAAACACATATTATCAAGATGTAAACACGAAATAAAGAAATAGGACTCAAGCTAGAAAACATTATCTTCTAGATGCATAGCACAACCTAAGGATTGGGGAAAATCACAAAACTAAGGAATAGAGGGGATGCACATAGGAATCCTAGTCTATAAGTCACTCACATGAGCAAATTAATAAGGATTAGAACAAGGAATTGCCCCACTCTCTTGGTGAATCAACTCCAAGTTCTTCAAAAACACAAAGCATCTAAAACCCCCAATTTCCCCCAATTTCATATAAAAAATCAAGTTTATGCAAGGAGTGGCTTGGAATCTTGACCCAACTCTCATTGAGGCCAAGAATCCTCCAAAACATGCCAATGAATGTTGTACACCAAACATTAACAATATGCAAACACAAATCCTTCAAAAACTCAAGAACCCTACGTTCGAGTTCTTCCCCTATTTGCAATAATCACAAATCAAGCATCAAGATAGAAAATACAACCCTAACTCAAGTCCTTAAACTAACTACTCATGATTAAATAGCATAAAGAACACAATTACACAAAAACACAAGCATTAAACATAAATCTTGAAAAAGAAAGAGATAAGGGAAAGAAAGCTTCTTTATTGAAAATGGAGGGTGGAATCTTGAAATGTTGGAATCCAAGCTTCAAATCCAAGATTACAAGCTTCAAAAGTTTTAAGAAACATAAATCTAAGCCTAATCTAACCTAAAAATATGAAGGAAATGAGTAGAGAATGTCTAGGGTTGGAACAAGGTCCAAAACCAAGTTAAAAATGATAACATTCGTGCATAAATAAAGCATAGTGCAGGTGACACAGACAGGGACATGGCCATGTCCCTGGCCATGTCTAAAAAGGCAGTGCACACTTGAATTTGCACAGAAATTACACGGCCAAAGACACGGTCGTGCACTTGTCCGTGTCTTTGGCCTTCCAAACGTCAGAATTTGGAACTATAGTCTTCATAACAATTGTGTCCCTTCGAGTTTTCTTTCCAATGTAGCACGAATCACTATATTTGGATATTCCTACGCCAAGATATGGTCCAAAAACCAAACACTTATCAGTTTTGAATTGTAAGTTTGGAACATCAACTTCAAGGACGATTTTGACCCCTGTGGCTTCCTTTTTAGGCTTTCATGTTTTTATAAGAATTGTATCCCTTTGAGTTTTCTTTTCAATGACACGAGAATCACTTCATTTCAACACTCCTAGGCTGAGATATAGTCAAAATACCGAACAATGGTCGATTTGAGCAAACATTGCAATGCATTGATCTTTTGCTCCTCTTTTGTTTTGGTTTTCCCATATGACTAACACCATTGAAAACACCACTCTTAGGCTCCGTTTGAAGTGTTTTAGCCATCCTCTTAGCTTCTCCTTGGCTCCCATTGACTCCAATGCATTCAAAACGCTCCTTTTGACTCTAATGACCATCAAAGTCCATGAAAGTACTCATTTTTGCTTCCAAAGCTTTTCAAACCAAATTCTTTGCAAAATAACACAAATTAGTCCTAATATATTGAAATTTGGAATAATCTATGAGCAAAAATGGCTTAGTGAAAGCCGGGAAAATATAGACAATTAAGCACTTATCAGTGTGTGTGTGTGTGTGTGTGTGTGTAATTCTCACCATTAATTAATATTTATAAGTCATTAAGAAATTGTGTGTGTTGAAAAGAAAAGCCATAATAAAGCTATGTTGAATAAAACCATATGAAAAGATTCAAACCTTGGTCATTTTTAAGGCTAATCACGTGCTTTGCCACCTGATCTAACTATCTGTTATTAACTTTTATCTATTTTTTATACTTATACTAAAACATGTACTATATATATATATATATATATATATATATATATATATATATATATATATATATATATATATATATATATATATATGTGGGGTGGGGGTGAGCTGGGGCAGCTGCTCTCATACTAGATCTGCCACTGCATGTCGTCATAAAAATGCTATAAAACGTATCCGGAATTAGGTTGGGATTGGGTGTCAGATAGGGAGGGTTATTTTGAGGGTTTGTTTCGGACTAGTTGTGGTGAGTTTGATCCGGTGCTTGAGTGTATTTCAAGAAGGGTTTCTATTTTCGGGGCGCAGAATGAGGGGTTAAATTGTATGCTGAGGGAGGAGGAGGTTAAAGCTTCCCTTTTTACCATGTTTCCTGATAAATCGCCGGGTCCTAATGGATTTAATTCGGGGTTTTACCAAGAATATTGGAATATTGTGGATGAGGAGGTTGTGTTAACTGTTAGGAGGGTTATTCAGGAAGGTAAGCTGCCGGAGAATATTAATAAGACTCATATTGTCCTCGTCCCTAAGAAGAAGTACCATGAGACTATGAGTGACCTGCGCCCTATTGCTTTGTGTAATGTTTTATATAGAATTGTAGCTAAAGTGTTGGCTAACAGGCTAAAAGGAATTTTGGGAGGTCTCATTGGAGAAGCTCAAAGTGCCTTTGTGCCTGGTCGGTTAATTGTGGATATATAAATGTCCTTCTAGCGTATGAGGTGAATCATTTTCTGAATAGACAAATGGGAGAAAGGGGTAAGAAGTATGGGGCTTTAAAACTTGACATGAGTAAAGCTTATGATCGGGTTTAGTGGGATTTCCTTGGGAAGGCTATGTCTTGGATGGGGTTTAATTGCTCTTGGATTTCTTTGATCATGGAATGTATTAACACTGTTCATTATCACGTTATTCTTGAGGGAGGGGGGGGGGGGGCGGGGGGGGGGGGGATTAGGGACCTATTATTCCTAGTCGTGGCCTCTACTAGGGAGATCTTCTTTCTCCTTATCCCTTTTTGTTAGTGATGGAGGGGTTTAGTAGTATGTTAAGGATGAGGGAATAGGGGGTGTGCTCCATGGGGTTACAATTGCTAGAGGGGCTCCTTCTATTTCCCATCTATGCTTTGTTGATGACCTTCTTTTGTTTGTCAAAGCTAATTATATGGAAGCTATGGTTATTAGGGAGGTGTTGCGTGTGTTGGCAGCACTTCGGGGAAAATGGTAAATTTTGATAAATCTGAAGTGAGTTTTGGACGGAACTTAACTTGGCAAGAGCGGGATGTTCTGTGTAATGAGTTGGGAGTTCGTAGTACCACTCTAGGGGGGCAGTATTTAGGTCTTTTGGGGCTGGTGGGGAGAAGGAAGAATGACATTTTGGGGTGGATTAAAGAACGAATAAAGTGTAGGATTGGTTTGTGGACTAATAGGTACATGTCTAGGGAAGGGCGGGAAATTATGTTAAAAACTGTCCTTCGAACTATTCCAAACAATGCTATGCAGGTTTTTTTTTTTTTTTTTTTTTTTTTTTTTTTTTTTTTTTTCTTTTTTACTACCAAAAGGGCTTTGTGCTGACTTGGAGAGACATTGTAACTCCTTTTGGTGGGGTGTGAGGGGAGGGAGGGAAGGGGTGGTATTAGATGAAAGAGGTGGGAGGATCTTTGTATACCTAAGAAGTTAGGAGGACTGGGGTTTAAGATATTGCATGACATGAATGTTACTTTGCTGAGTAAACAGGGGTGGATATTTCTCACTAGGGAGTCGTTAGTGCCTAGGGTGTTTCGTTAATATTATCCTGGTAGCGATTTTATGTTGCCCAGTTAGGGAAGGACCCGTCTTATGTTTGGAGGAGTGTTTGGGAAGCTTGGGTTAGGATTCGTCAGGGGGTTAGATGGAGAGTGGGCACTGGGCGTGACATTCGGGTTTGGGGTGATCCGTCGTTGCCCTCCCGGGTTAATCCTTGTGTGACTACTCTTGTTTTTGATCATTTACAAAATGCTACTGTGGATAGTCTTATGAATGCTGAATTGAATGATTGAGATATGGAGATTTTGGATGATCTATTTTTAGAGATGGACAAGCAGCTGATTTTAAAGGTTCATATCTCTATTTCTAAAGGGGTTGATACGTGTTTTGGGATGGGGAAGGGGATGTGAATTATTCGGTCAAAAGTGCTTATCGTTTGTTAGTTGGGGAGAGAGATGGGGTTCACAGAGGTAATTGGACTAGGATGTGGAAAATGCATATTCTTCCAAATGTTAAATGTTTTTTCTGGAGTGTTTGTACTGCCTCGTTACCTACTAAATTGGCACTTTCTTTAAAATGATTTAATTGTGGTATTGTGTGTGCACTGTGTGGGGTGGTGAGGGAATCTGCTGCTCATATTTTACCCTATTGTGATTATGTTGTGCGGGTTTAGGCTGCTTATGGGTGGAATTGGGATGTGGGGGATGAGGATGGGTTTCGAGAATCGTTAGATGGATGTTTTAAATGCCTTACGGGAGGTGAGTTATATCATCTTATTCTTATTTTTTGGGGTATTTGGGAGGTGAAAAATAAGAAGCTTTGGCAGGGAATTAGCATTAATCCGAGAGAGGTGGTTCGTCTCTCCTTGGGGTATTTAAGAGAATGGCGGAGGGTTAGGCAGCAACCGTTGGGAAATGCAATGTTGAAATTAAATGTTGAAGGCGATAAATCATGATATGTTGAAATTAAATGTTGATGCAGCTGTTCGTGGGGATCGGAATATGCTTGGACTGGGTTGGGTACTTCGTGATTATATGGGCACTATCGTAGCAGTTGGAGCTGTAGGAAAAAAGGGGAGTTGTTTTACCAAAAGAAGTTGAAGCTTTGGCTGTCCGGGAGGCATTGAGCTGGTTAAAGGATCAGGCTTACGATGGTGTTCTTATTGAGACCGATGCTCAATAACTTGTTACTCAATTGCATACTAATAATGATTCACCTTATGGTTTAATTTTTTGTGATATTAATAGTCTTTTAGCTTTGTTTTCTAATGTTAATCTCTGTTTTGTAAAGCGTTCTGCTAATATTGTGACTCACTTATTAGCTAGAAATGCTAGTTTATCGTTAGGTAGTCGGTTTTGGTTTGATACCGGCCCTTCTTTTATTTTCCATACTCTTTGTAATGACTTGAGGAATATATAAGGTTTTGTGGTTTGTTTTTTTTTTGTTTGTTTGTTTGTTTTTTTTTTTTTTTTTTTTTTTTTTTTTTTTTTTTTTTTTTTTTTGTAAAAACTTAGGAATAAGAGTCAAATAGATCATCAAGTTATATACGAAACTGTAATTGGACCATCCAACTCAAAAAAATTGTAATTGGATCTTTGAATAATGCAAAATCATCCAAAAAATGATCTGTTTACCCGATATTTGCTGATGTGGTGATTACCTTATTAAAAAAAAAAATTTTAAAATTTATTTTAATAATTTTAAATAAAATAAATTTGTTAAAAAAAAAAAACCCCACCCCTACCCTTCGGGCAAATGATACTATGAACCATGGTATACGAAGGGACCGCTTCTTTTTAAATTTATTTTAATAATTTTAAATAAATAAAAAAAAAATTTTTTAAAAAAAAAAGAAAAAGAAAAAACAATCAACCAAAAACCCACCCCAGCTTTCGGGCAAATTATACTATGGACTATGGAGAAAAAGGAGCGGGTGTGGGTGAGTTTTTGTTTTTTAAATTTTATTTTATTTAAAGTTATTAAAATTAATTTTTAAAAAATAATTTCTTTAATATGATAACTGTTGTATATACTGGGTAAACAAGTCATTTTAGATTCAATTGCATGATTTTGCGTTATTCAAAGACTCAATTGTAATTTTCTTTAAGTTAGATGACACAAGTGTAGTTTCATTTGTAGTTCGATAATCTATTTGACTCGTATTCTTTAAATTTATTCGAAAAGTTATACCATTTTGGACACTTAAAACATCTCCACATCCACAGTAACCCATGATACGTATTTAGGTAATTAGGTTAGATTACTACTTTTAATCACTTATGATGTTTTAGGAATAAGTGAAAATTTAGATTTTTATGATTCTGTAAACACGAAAATGGAATTTGTATATATTTAACAACAAAAAAATGATAATCGAATTACAACAAGTGTTAATAAAATGGGGGTGGACCTTGATCTGGGCTGAACATATGACCATCTATTTAGAATGTTAACCGGGATGCTATTACATTACAGGGTAATTGACAATTTAATTATAATTATTTAAATTCAAATATAATATAATTTAATCAAATTATTTCTCAACAACCCAAAATCAAGTTTATTTTGGCTAATCAAATCAAATCAATTATAACTAAGTGGCTTGTGGTCCATTGGTATTGGATTGTTCCTCTATGTATGAGGTTTAGGTTTTGAGCCTCATTGTAGGCATAGATTGTATGGGTATTCCCCTTCCTTTGTAATAAAATAAAAAAAATAAAAAAATCAAATCAATTATTTTAACCCAACACTACGTCATGACCCCAATAACCAATATCAAAGTAAGGCCCAATAATAGTTTTATCAATCGTTATGCCTTGGACCCGTGTCCAGCATGCTTGCTGGACACGGGTAACAGTGCCGTTAGGCACTGTTATCTTCTTTTTTTTTTTTTTTTTTTTTTTTTTTTTTTTTAATTTCAGACCACTTTGTTATAGAAGTATATGTTCATAATTTTATTACTATATGTTAATAACTATACATTCATAACTCCATAACTGTACGTTCATAACTCTATAACTGTACATTCATAACTCTATAACTGTACATTCATAACGTCATAACTGTACATTCATAACTCCATAATTGTACATTCATAATTTTCGAAGCTCTATGTTCACAATTTTAGAGCTCTATGTTCATAATTTTATCACTATATGTTCATAATTGTAAGTTCATAATGTTAGAGCTCTTTGTTCATAATTCGATCAATAATTGTACATTCATAATTCCATAACTGTAGATTCATAATCTCATAACTGTAGATTCATGACTCCATAACTGTAGATTCATAACTCTATAACTGTACATTCATAACTCCATAACTGTACATTCATAATCTTCGAAGCTCTATATTCACAATTTTAAAGCTCCATGGTCATAATTTTATCATTATATATGTTCATAATTGTAAGTTCATAATGTTAGAGCTCTGTGTTCATAATTTCATAATTGCATAACTGTATATTCATAACGGCATAACTGTACATTCATAACGGCATAACTGTACATTCATAATCCAAAAAAAAAAAAATAACGCCGTTAACGCCGTTAACGGCAAAACGCGCGCGATTTTTTTTTTTTAACTAAATGACGCGTTTTTTTTAAAAAACGACGTCGTTTTTGGCCCGTGTCCACAATTCAATGTGGACACGGGTCCAGGGCATAATTTGCCTAGTTTTATCAGTCCATGTGTAGTTTCCAATCTTTTTATGTCTACAAATTGCTCTCCTAAAGGCGGCAATTTATATCCTACACCACGGCGCGCGTTGCATTGTGTGCCTAGATGCAAAATGCCGTCATTTTAATTTTTTTTTTTTAAATTTCGCTACCCAGTGTTTGGCAGTTAATTTTCCTTAAAAAAAATCTCATGTTAAAAAATGTACATAATGTTATACTAGAATACACATAATTGTATACATGAATGTACATAATTATATAACAAAATACACATACTCTTTTTTAAAAGATAATACACATAATCTAACATAATACATAATAAACATAAACTTTTAACATAATACACATCAACTCTTAACATAATACACAAAAATTTCCTGATTCGGATGTACATAATTGTATAAAAAAAATTGTACATAATTGTATAAAAAATGTACATAATAAAAAATATACATAATTGTATAAACAAATATACATGATCATGTCAACTTCCTACCACGCCTCCCAAAACGATGTCTTTTTGGGAGGCGCGAGAAGTACAGTGCACAGTGCATCGTGGTGCAGGGTATAATGATTGCCCAAAGGTCCCAAGACTTGCTTAGACATGTTGCTTAATGTGTTTGGAATGAGAAAGTCTCGAAACTTAGCTAACGAAAGATACTTTAAACTCAAATGATATTATATCCAGGTTCATCTCCATTCTCCACAAATTAGGCCCATAGTAAAATTTCCCATGAGCCCAAAACTACTTCAATGGCAATTTATATTATGGATCAAGGTTCACGTAGCCGCAAATTATTCTGTGGACCCGAGTCCACCTTGTAAAGTGGACTCGGGTCTAAATGTTCATAATTTACGTACTAAATGTTAACAATTTACCTTTTAAAAATTCATAATTTGTATACTACGAACGCACAATGTTAACATATATGTAATTCATTACATTGTTTTGTATTCACAAGTTCATTTCCAATACTGCAGTCATACAATATTAACATCTTAGGATTTGGTAACCTTGTATAGTATCCACAAATTCTCTTTTACAGTTGTTATGTACACAAGTTATATTCTAGAAGTTCACAATTCTAATATTAAAAACACACAATTTATACGTTGTTTTGGACCAGGGTCCACCTTGTAACGTGGACCTTGGTCCATGGTATAACAACTCCCACATAGCATTTTGGATCTAGATCGAAACGGCGAAGTACATAATTCATACTCATAAGGTACAAAATTTCATAACACGAGACACAAAAACACAAAACAAGATACATACACATGTTATATATTTACTTATTTTTCTAATCTAATTTAGGTACACAATTTGTGTTCATAGGCACATAATTTTACAACACAAGAAACAAAAATTCAAGTACAAATTTCTAATTTGTTTCAGGTACATAATTCGTACTCTTACAAGACGTTTGGTTGGAGGTAAGGAATTAGGTGGAAAATGAATTGTAATTCCATGGGAAAAGAATAATGTGGGAATAAAGTTGGAGTTTAAATTCCAGTGTTTGGTTTGCAAGAATAAAATTACTGGAAATTTCAATTCCAATGTTTGGTATACATGGGAATTGAGGGGGAATAAGTAGTATAAAGTCCAAAATACCTATTGTTGTTGTTGTTGTTAATAATCTTAAATGACAAGTATTTCTTGGACCCATTTGCATATTCAAACACAAAAAAAAAAAAAAAATATAACATATTAAATTCAAATACCACTCATCGGCGAACAAAATGAACATTATACAACACACCCACCATCGGCGCACAAAATGAAAATTTTGTTGTTCAAAATTTAGGCAAATACACTATATACACACATCAAATTTAAATACTTGAGAGTTTTGAGAAAACATACTTGATTAAGGTTGGCATAGAATGATTATTGCTTAGGAACAACGTTCTCTATTGACAATAGTCTAAGAAGAATCACGTTACTATCTAGAAGGGAAAGTCAGGCATCAATTTTAGGTTAAAAAGGGAGGGGTAATTTTGTCTCAGGATTATCTTTCTTTTTTCTTCCTAAAATCCATGGAATTAAAATCCCAATGGGGGCGTGGGATTCTAATTCCATGAAAATGAAGGAATTGCAATTCCATGGAATTACAATTCCCTCCAACCAAACTAAGGAATTTAGTTGCCTTCGGAATTAGGTGGGAATTAAGTGGGAATGGAATTCTAATTCCCTCCAACCAAACGCCCTGTTAAGGTACACAATTTTATAACACAGGACACAAAAACTCACAAAATAAAAACACACACACATGCACCAGGGTCCTCAATGTGAATCCTAGTCCATGGTATAGGGATTGCACCAATTGTTATCGTGGAACTGTCTCCACCTTGCAATGTTCACGTGTCAGCTCAAATGCGGCCATGTCTTAACGTGCGATCGGTGCAGCCGCACCATTAGGTGTGTAAAAACGCACAACAATAAAATGCACAAATGCACCACAAAACGCACCACACCCGAAAAAATGCATCATACCTTCCCACACCTAATTGTGTGGTGCTTCTATGCATACCTAATGGTGCGTTTTTTAGTGATGCGTACCTAATGGGGCGTTTTTTGGTGCACTAGTGCATTCTTTTGTTGTGCATTTACTAACACTATTGGTGTGTGTTTTCATACCTAATAGTGTGGGCGCACTGACTGCAGGTTAAGGCTTGGCCGCACTGGAACTTGGCCATATATATATATATATATATATATATATATATATATATATATATATATATATATATATATATATATATATATTGACATTGTTCCCCAAGGTTACACAACTATTCTATTGTTGCACTCATTAATTAAAGTTGAAATGCACAAAACACTGTTCAGGAATTAATAAAGAGGAAGGAAGAAAAGAAAGATCATTTTGTTTTTTGATGATTTTAGAACTACCAAGAGAGTTCTATTTATAGTATGAAGAAGGGAACGAAGAGAGCATGCAGATTGAGAAGAAATTTTTAGAAGAAAGGAGAGATGTTGCTTATGCCCGAATGGCCGAGTACCTGCAGGTCCAGCAGTACTAAGATACTTTCAAGTGGGCAACTTGGTATCAAGAGATTGGGACCAATCAACCGACTAAGGGAGGAAAATTGGCAGCTAAGTGCGAATGCCCCTACAATATCGCAGCAATCGTGTACCAAGGAACTTACCGACTAGAGACCATGGAAAGCTGACCAGTGGATCATATATGGAACACACATCACCTGAAAAGGTTTTATCAGTAGTCATGTTTCATTTGAGCACACTATGTAGGCAATCGACTACCAAACTATCTACTTAGTTACATCACAATAGAATTCGTTTAATCTGTTTCCCTAAAATTGCAAGTCTACTATTGCCGTCCATCACTACTCATTCATGGTGTTCAGAAGAATTGGAAGCCGACCAGTCACCCCTCGCAACAAGGCCGGTGACGTGTGGTAGTTAAGCGATGGATGGAAAGAAGGTTGGGAATGAAGATTCCCGGGATGTCGTCCTCACAAGGATGGACACTTGGAATTGAATGTTGTATTATCAAACACAATCAGACATCTGCACTAGAAAGTTATGAAGGTTCATGGTAAGGATTGCAAAAGGTGAAGAGCAATGTAAGTAAAGGTGCAAACAAAGAAACGAAGTTAACAAAGAGGATGTGAGGTGAATTTGATTGCCTACCCTTGATCATGTGAAATGAATAAACCTAGGTAAGAAGTGAAGCTATGTGATGAATTGAGGTCTATGTGAGATGACTTCTAATGCATTAGCCCCAATTTTGGTCTCTAAGGCATATCATAGGGAAATGTAGCACCTCAGGGTCAACATTCCCTATGAGGTATTTAATCAAACATGTTGTCTACATCCCATTCCAGACCTTGTCCTCTCGAATCTAGGGCGGGAATTTCAAGGGGAAGGAGTCTAGGATTATGCATCAATCTCTTGCAATCATAATCCTTCCTAAACCTTCATGCATGTGGTGCACTTCACACACAAGAGTCAATATAAGCATTCCTCTTCCAACAAGACATCAACACATAGTCACAACTACCTTGATCAATTCATACACAACACAAGGAAATAAGATCCAATTCACATGAAGATTCTAGACAAGCATTATTGATCTAGATTGAATAACAAAAGCAATTGAGCAATCAATGGAGGAAATTAGAAGAATTAAATGCAATGAAGTTACCTACCTCAATAGAAATTTCATTCAATCATCAATGAAGAAGTTGTCAATTCCTCCTACAATAATTGAACTTCCTCTTTCTAGAAAATTGAGAGATTAGAGAGAGCTTGAGCTAGAAGTGTAACTAACCTAGAGAGAAAAAATTCTAATATAATGGGGAAAAGTCTAAAAGTGATTTGATGCCTAAAAATCTTATCTAACCCCCTTTAGTATCATCCCAATTAGATTTTTAAAAACAATTCGCACCCATCGTGACTGGGAGTCACGCGCGTGACAAATTTCGTGACAACTCTCAGATGTTTTGCCACTATGTTGTCACGATCGTAGTTGCATCGTGGCTGAGAGACGCCTAAATCAATCTCTGTGGTCTTCATAAAAAGTTGTATTCCTTTGAGTTTTCGTTTTAATGCCACTGAAATAAGCTCATTTGGACACCCCTAGTTCCAGATATGTTCAAATTACCAAATTGTCGCCGAAATGCCCTAAAAATGTCAATGTTTTGCTATATTCTACACATGCAACCACAATTAGTCCTTGTTCCTTTTTTTTTTTTTATCAAAATAAGCTATTCTAAGCATGAAATAGGCTCAAAAGACTCCAATTATAGCACGATATGTCTCCCAAGTACCCCCACAAAAGTAGCACATTTTGGCACTTATCAGTCGGTTCACCATGCTTCCTCAAGTGTCTATTTAAAAGGAGTGGGATTACCGACTTAGTCGTCGAATGGGGCGTGCAGGCATCCTGACAACAAGTCGGGCAACTAGGCTGTTCCACACAACACATTCATGGCGTTCAGATGGGTCGGGAGCCGACCAGTAACCCCTCGCGACGAGGCCGGCTGACCATGCTTCTTCAAGCGTCTATTTGAAAGGAGGGGGATTATCGACCTAGTAGTCGAAGGGGCTTGCAGGCGTCCTGGCGGCTAGCCGGGCGACCAGGCCGCCCCACGCATGTTTGGCATTGAAGATAGGTTAAAACCTGACGGGACACAAAAATTGGTTAACCACGCTTCCTCAAGCGTAGGAGATGGTTAGTAAGGGCAAGGCTAAGTCATTTTCTCGCAAAGGTAGGATGGTCATGCTAGGGTCTTTGTGTGGAAGATGGTTGGTAAGTGGGTAGTCGGCCTGGAGGCTGGCCAGTTTGAAGAGGAGTCATTAATATTGCAAAAGGGCGGGGGGCTATCTAGTTCATTAAAGTCCTATCAAAATATCCTAGCTGGCCGGCGGGTTCTTAGTTGCACCTCTGGGTTGGCAATCGGGCGTTTTCGTCGTTCTAGGCTGGCGGACTGATTGGCATCTTCATCCTCTAGATCCACCTAATGGCCCTCGGGCAGCCCGGACACCCTGATGTCCCCATCTGGGCCAGTGATTCTTGGCTAGCAGCCGAGTTTAGATACACGTGGTCGAGCAGAATCTCTGAGCAACCACCCTGCCCTGCGGTCACTGTAGTGACGTCGAACCGAACGGTTAGGTTTTGGTTTATTATTAAAAAACCAAATTGTTCTATATTTTATAATGAATGGTTTCGATTCGATTTAATTGAAAAATCGAACCGAACTCAAAAGAAACTTGGTAATATATGTATTTATTAAGGTGTTTTAAGGGTATTTTTGAAATAATAAAAATATAGTTATTCCAAATGGTTAGGAATAACTTATAACAATGGGGGCCTTGGGAATCACTATACCCATTGCAAAGGGAATAGGCTATTTCGCTGAATTCTATTCCTTGTTGAAAAATCCTAACCAAACAGCGGAATAGATTTATTCCACAGAATGATATTCTCAATGTATTTCACAAACCAAGCGTCACGTAAATGTATATCATATGTATTTTCATTCAGTCTATATATGGTAGGTTCATAATGTTCTATGTGTTCGTTAAAACAAAGCTTAATGTACATAGACATTATATATTAAAGACACATCATGTCTAATAACATTCATCGTGTACTATGTTCATTATTTTCTGTTTTATATATCCATAAATCTAAATCATAATGTCTATAAATACTAAACTAAATATACATTATATGTATTTACATTCAATTTATAATAGGTTAATACTGTTTCTTCTGTATGTTCATAAAAACAAAACTTAATGTACATACGGCATAATGTTTAATAACATACATCTTGTATTATGTTCATAATATTTGTTATATATGTCCATAAACCTAAACCTTAGTGTCTACAAATACTAAACTAAATATACGTAGGCCCTGTTTGGTAAAATAGTTAGCCTATATGTCAATTTTGGCTTATTTGACCACTATTAATTGTTTGACTTGGTTAAAAAATTAATATAAATGTTTAGTTAATTAGCTTTTTATAACTCCAAAATGCTAAAATTCAAAAAACTGCTCAAAGCAACTTTTTCAATTAGCTTTTTGAGAAAAAGAAATTATACCAAACAGCTATCAGCTATCAGCTAATTTGCCAAACATCTTTCTACAATCAGCTAATGTTATCAACTAGTTATACCCTCTAATTGACCCAATAAGCTAACAACTAACAACTATCAGCTAACAGTCATTTACCAAACCGGGCCATTAATATATTCTCATTCAGTTTATAATATGTTCATAAAGTTCCTTCTATATATTTATAAAAACAAAGTTTAATGTACATAAACATTACAATAAAGTAATGACTTTATATACCTATATAGTTATTTTTTAAAATAAATATATTAATATGAGTGTTATCTAAAAGAACTTAATTAGAATTTTTTAATGATATATTTTTTATATTTTAATTTGTTGAGAGCATATCCAAAATAGAGATAAGGGAGAGAATGATGATCATTTTCTTTACTAGATCTAGTATTATGATTCTTATTTTTTTCACCAATAGATGTCCTACACTTCTGTCAATTCAAGGAGTATCGGTAGATATGTTTGGTCCAATTTGGGGAAGGTATATGAGACCTAGTCATTCTTTTAGAGTTAATTCCAGCAATGGTCCCCCCAAGTATGTTGAATTTTCCACATTTAGTCCCCGTCTTTTAATTTAGACAATTTAACCATCCGACTATTAAATTTTTTCTAATTGAGGTCCTTCCGTCAAGTGCTGGTTAAGTGATTGTTAATTCGAGGGATAAAATCGTCTTTTTCTTACTCAGCGTATAAATCCGAACCAGAATTTATAAAACAAAGAAATAAGGGTCAAATTAGTCATCGAACGTAACGTGAAAATGCAATTGGACCACTCAACTAAAAAAAAGTGCAATAAGACCATTCAACATTGTAAAATCATGCCATTTGTCCCAAGTGGCCTGCATTAGTAGGTTACCAACAGGTAATTATTAAAAAAAAAAAAAAAAAAAAAAAAGATCTGCGTATCGTCTCCATGGAACTTAAGCTAAACACCGACGCAAGTTCACGCAACACCAACAACGAGAGAGAGACGGACGCTGACATCCATGGTCACCGGCCGAAAGCTTTGCCACCATCGAACACTCAGCCTTCTCTCCCACCCAAAACACCGCCATCAGCGCTACCACCCCGAACCGAGCCGGAGATCGGAGTAGCACCACCGCCATGGCCAAACATCCTACTGCTGTCGTTGTCGCCGTCTCCATTCGCCTCGTGGTCGCCGCCCACCGTCGCAACGCCAGCCAATCGGCGATTTGCAGAACAACAGTACCGGAAGAAGACCAGAGGTCGCCGCATCAAGCCTTCGCCGGAGGAGAAACCATCGCTGGAACTGCTGTGTGGATGTTGTTGCAGACGGGAACCACTGCTCCGCCAGAAACTGCCTACGCCGAACTGCCGCTACTGTGCACTGCCTTACCTCGCCGGGAACACTCGCCATCCACCGCCACCTGCTCTGCCTCGCCGGAACCAGTTGTCCCCTCTCTGACGGAGACCCCCTGTTTTTTTTTTCTTTTTCTTTTTTCTTTTGTTTTGAAATAATTTTTAATTCTTTTTAAAAAAACTTAATCAATTACTTGTTGGTAACCTACCACTGCAGGTCACTTGGGACAAATTGCATGATTTTACTATGTTGAATGATCTGATTGCACTTTTTTAGTTGAGTGGCCCAATTACACTTTCACGTTACGTTCGATGGCTAATTTGACTCTTATTCCTAAAACAAACATCCTTTGACTCCTTTCATGGAGGAAAATGGGATTATCTCTGGACGAACCACAAGCAAATTGCAAATAGAAAATGGAATTCATTCCAATTCTCATTTCTCAACAAGCTATATTTTAAGCATCTATAATTTCCTATACATATTTTCACTCACCATATGATTAGATGAATAGCAGCAACTTAAGGGGATAATCAAACTAAAAATTTATAGAGAATAAACTAAAAACTGTAAAAAGTGATACCTGAAAAATCTTACTGCCTTCGTGGACTGATTGAAGAAGCTCTAGAGCTGAGCCAAGAGCGAGCCTCAACAACTCAAGCCCGTAAACGACGTCATCTCCGAGCTTATCTCCCTCATCACTATCCTTCAATCCTTAAACAGAGGACTCAAAAGCTTCACCCTGCGCACCAAATTACTGCACATCTTTTTAGAGACTGTATGGCACTCGGGCAACAACGAAATGGCCGAGATTAACTCGGTGAGTTGACACAGTAGAGCCTCCTTGATAAGTGCAATTTTTATATTTTATTTCATAATGTTTGATTTAATAATTCTTATTAATTAGTTATATTTTTATCTTATTTTATTAAATTATTGCACTTTTATTTACATTATATTTTTGTAATAATTTTTATAATAAAACTAATAATAGTAGTAGTATAGTTATACTTGGTCAGTATAGAGTTTTAGTCTGCTCTGGCGGTTTGGCGTCCGGCGACAGTGAGCTCAGATTTTCTGTTCAGCAATTTCAATTCTTGTTCGCCTGCGTTACTACAATGGCGATAGCTTCGGTACCAGGCGAAGTCCTTTGTTCAGTCTCAGGCGAATTAATCCCAGCATATACTTTCTGTTCTTTTCTCTTTTCTTGAATTATCAGGCTTTATGGTTTCTTAAATTCCTATTTGCTACCAGGACTATGTGGTCTAATGGTACCTGGGTTGGACTTCCATTTGGAAGATTATGAGTTTGAGCCTCAGTGGAGGCGTTATTGGTTCTTTGTGTTTCAGTAGGTTGAGAAAGTATATGAACAGATACTACAATGTAATAGAACCAGTATCTTTCAAAAAAAAAAAATTCCTATTTGCTAATTACAAGCAAAAGTTGTAATTCCTTTAATGTCCATCAATTTTGGCGCCCTTGCCGGAGAATTGTTTAATTTGCTGTGTTCTTTTTCTTTCTTTAATTGCTTGATTTTTTTATTTTATTTTTCGCTATCCTTTCATTATTGTCATCTTCTTCATTTTTAGTCTTACATTTTATTTAAGTCATTCGTCCATTTAAAAACTGTTTTATATTTGTTTTTGCTTTCGTTATTCTCTTTATTTAATTTTCTCATTTCTTAACTGCTTGATTCTTTAATGCTATCTCTTTCTTATTATTTCGTTTGTTTTTCCTTTTTAAGCTTGCTCATTTATTTAATTCATTGGTCCATTCTATTTTCTGAAAATTCTATTTTCATTCTCAATCACACAAAAAAACCAAAGTTTGAAAAACTTTACATTTTAATATGTACTCTTTTTTATCAAACCAAAATAATTCTTATAATGATGATTTTGTACAGGCAAATTCAATTAATGTTTCTAATCAAAAGCCTGTGCTCGACCTGTTTTATAATTCTTATAATTCGGGTTGGGAAAATCACCCGAATTTTTTTGGGAATAATCAAAATGATTTTGAGCCAAACTATCCCAATTTTCATTGTGATTATAATCAAAATGATTTTCAACTGAATCATTCTAATTTTTCTTGGGATGATAATCAACATGATTATCAATCAAGTCATCCTAATTTTTATTGGGGTAATGGTCAGAATGATTTTCAACCAACTCCACCCCAACCTAAAAAACCATCTTTGGAGGACTCCTTGAATGATTATATACAGGCTTGCAATATGCGGCAAGAAGCAAATGATCTACGGTTTCAAAAGCAACAAGAAGAACATGATCAATGGTTCCAAAAGCAAAAAGAAGAACATGATCAATGGTTGCAGATGCAACAAGAAGCTTCTGAGCCCCAAGAAACAGATGAACAACGATTTGAAGAAAATGAGGCTTGCTTTAAAAGAATAGAAGCACATTTAGAGCAAATTGCTAAATTTGTGCAAGTGCACGTGCCAGGTAAGTTACCTAGTTAACCTGAAGAAGCTCTGAATGCTGAAAGCACGTTAAAAGATAATATCACTTCTAAACAAATTGAAATAATTGAAAAATTGCATAATGATGTTGATATTATTGTTGAAAATGAGCCTCAATTGCATAAATTGATCATCCTTATGTGCCCCCAATCCTTGTTGATGAAAGCTTTGAAACCACCCCTATACAAAATGAAGATTTTGAGGAAGAAGAGCTTTATGTACCACCCCAGCCTTATGTGCTGCCAATTCCATTTCCAAATAGGCTCAAAAGTTGTGTGCCTGTAAGTGTAGTGCTACAAAAAGAATTGCCCACAATCCCTTTTGATGTTCAAAACGATAAATTGACCAAAAATGTGCTTGATGAAACTATTCAGTTCCAATTTTTATGTCTATGAATTTGTTTGATAGAGCTAACCAGTGTTTTGCAGTTAAGGGGTTGAATTTTGCCGAGGATGGTAAGTTGGAGTTTGAAAAACTACAAAAAGAAAATCTTTTGAATGACGTTGATAATAAAGAATGTTATTCTTGTTATTCTCAAACTGCTTGACTAAATGAAAATTGCACAAAAACAAAATATAATAAAGGAGGACTCTCTTTGTCTTCTTTTCTTTCCTCTCACAACATTGGGGACAATGTTGAAAATAAGTGTGGGGAAGTGATTCTACCCACAAATCACAAATAATTGAAAAATTTTAAACTTTTTAATTTTCTTATGTATACTTTCTTTAACTTTTTTAATTTCTTTTTTAATTTCAAACTTTTTAATTTTCTTATGTTTATTATATTTTCTTAAACCTTTTTATTTTAAAATTCTAGCATTAGCTTGAGCTTTACCTTTATGAGTCTTTTAAATACTCGGTGATAAAAAATAATGCAGGTTTTTGTCCGCTCTTAGTGTGTATATGCATGTGACTAGTTGTTAATTTCTTTATATTTTGAATTGTCAAAAAAAATCAAAAAACAAAAAAAAAAAATAAAAAAATAAATAGAATTTGAAAATCACAAATACCCCTTTATGTGTTCTATACAATTTCTTTAGTACTTTATATGCATCTTTCATTTTATTTTACCTTTTCTCAAATTCTTAAATAATTTTTGAGTGCTATAAATTGTGGTGTAGTGTGTTGGTTCAAGGATCATCTTTGTGGCATAAGTGAGGTGAAAAATCTTTTAAAAAAAAAAAGATTTAAAAAATATTTAAAAATAAAAATGAGTGTTTTATTTATTTATTTGCAATAATTCAGAGATTCTACTCCTCTGAATCAGTCACCTATACACATGTACCATAAATAAATAAGTGTCGTGGTCTGGTTTATGAGTACACAAAAAATTGAAAACCCAAACAAGTCTGGCGTAAAATGGCGAGGTTTTTGGGGAAGTTCTCTTTGAAAAAGTCAAAATAGAAAAATAATGAGTGAATTTTAGAAGAGACGAGCAATTCCATTTCAATTTTAATAAATGTCTTGATCCTTATTTCCTTCATGTTTTGCACCTGCACAGTGATAGAATATTTCTGAATTTGGTTTATGTTGAATTTGGTGAAATTTTCATATTTGTTTATTGAGATTTTGTATAGCTCATATAAGGGGTGTCAGCACACGAGCACAAGTTTTATATTTATTTTAGTTGTTAAAGTTTTTAATTTCTAGTGAAATGTTTTATACATTCTTTCAGTTGGCACTAACTTTGCATTGGTGGTAATAAATTTGAAAAGCTATTCGGGTAAAGCTCAGTTTAATGTTGGTTTTATTTTTGGTTTTATTTCAAACTTCTTTATCTTTTCCTTTTTAATAATGCCTTTGCTTGAGGACAAGTGTGGGGAAATTTGATAAGTGCAATTTTTATATTTTATTTCATAATGTTTGATTTAATAATTCTTATTAATTAGTTATATTTTTATCTTATTTTATTAAATTATTACACTTTTATTTACATTATATTTTTGTAATAATTTTTATAATAAAACTAATAATAGTAGTAGTATAGTTATACTTGGTCAGTATAGAGTTTTAATAATGGTAGGATTTTATTGGGTTCTAATTTGCTTATGTTTTTAGATGTGTTTTATTTAATTAAAGAAAATAGTTATTTTTTTCACTTTGGTCGAAACTCATTCAACAAAGTCAGTCAACAACCAATGAACGAGAAAGAAGATCGCAAATGATGCAAAGCTTAGGAGGAGCGCAGAACATGGAAAAATTATTGGAGTTCAAGCAGTATAAATGCCGGCAAAATCAGAGAAGGCTTCATCAATTTGGCTCCGGACCACTTCTGGAGGCTTCCGATAGGTGGCGGTCTGTTTCTGGTGTTTGGCGGTGGCAACAACGATTCCATTCGGAACAACGGCCGAGTCTGCTCTGGCGGTTCGGCGTCCTGCGACAACGTTCCGGAGACGGTGAGCTCAGATTTTCTGTTCAGCAATTTCAATTCTTGTTCGCCGGCGTTACCACAACGGCGATAGCTTCGGTACTAGGCGCAGTCCTTTGTTCAGTCTCAGGCGAATTAATCCTAGCAGATACTTTCTGGTTCTTTTCTCTTTTCTTGAATTATCTGGCTTTATGGTTTCTTAAATTCCTATTTGCTAATTACAAGCAAAAGTTGTAATTCCTTTAATGTCCATCAATTTTTTCGCCGTTGCCGGGGAATTGTTTATTTTGCAATTTAATTTGCTGTGTTCTTTTTCTTTCTTTAATTGCTTGATTTTTTTTATTTTATTTTTCGCTATCCTTTCATTATTGTCATCTTCTTCGTTTTTAATCTTACATTTTATTTAAGTTATTCGTCCATTTAAAAACTGCTTTATATTTGTTTTTGCTTTCGTTATTCTTTTTATTTAATTTTCTCATTTCTTAACTGCTTGATTCTTTAATGCTATCTCTTTCTTATTATTTCGTTTGTTTTTCCTTTTTAAGCTTGCTCATTTATTTAATTCATTGGTCCATTCTATTTTCTGAAAATTCTCTTTTCATTCTCAATCACACAAAAAAAACCAAAGTTTGAAAAACTTTACATTTTAATATGTACTCTTTTCTATCAAACCAAAATAATTCTTATAATGTTGGTACGTGAAGCCTAGAATTCCTGGACATCGTAATTTTCCTAATTTTTCTTTCTCAATTTACAAAGTCTTTTGATTTAAATAATTCCTTTGCAGCAGTTCCAACTCAAGCCCGTAAACGACGTCATCTCCGAGCTTATCTCCCTCATCACTATCCTTCAAATCCTTAAACAGAGGACTCAAAGCTTCACCCTGCGCACCAAATTACTGCACATCTTTTTGGAGACTGTCTGGCACTCGGGCAACGACGAAATGGCCGAGATTAACTCGGTGAGTTGACACAGTAGAGCCTCCTTTTGAGGATCCATATTGCTTTCTAACCAAGTTTTGTACGGTTCGGACGGCAAATTATATTATGCACCGCAGTACATAATCGATTATGCACCGCGCGTCTTTTTTTTTAAAGATTATGCACCGCGCATCTTTTTTTTTAAATGAAAATAAACAGTGTTTGTTTCCGCCGTTTCGCACCCTTTTGCAAAAAGTAACTCTGTTATTCAGTGTCATTTTGTATACACTGCAGTTTCAGTTCAACACAACTACAGTTTCATTTCGATATAACTATAGTTTCATTTGATATTTATAGACTCAAATATGTGAAAATGTTATTTAATTTTATTTTATATACACTATAGTTTCATTAAAACACAACTACATGATCATTTTGATATAATTACAGCTTCATTGTACAATATACACTCAAATATGTGAAATGTTATTCAGTTTCATTTTATATACACTGCAGTTTCATTTCACTATAACTACAGTATCATTTTGATATAACTGCAGTGTCGGTTTAGATATACTAGTGTCAGTTGGTATTTAATACACCAAACAAGCGGACTCCGTTAACTCTCTAACGACGGGCCGTTTCTTTACTTAAAGAAACGGCGCCGTTTTTTATCGCGGTGCACATGCACCGCGGTCTATAATATAACGACTGGGTTCGGACTCACCCAGTTGGCTCAATTACACGTTCTCGACGAGGGTCGGGTTGACTAAACAACCCTAGAAATTGGGTGAGAAATCAACCAAAAAAAAAAAAAAAAAAACTTACGAATTTGGGTTATCTGAGCTGATTTAAGAAAATCCATGCCCAAAATTTGGTTGAATATCAAGAATTTGGAGAACAGAAATTGTATGTGTATTTATTTCGCATACATAATGGGAACGAAGAGGATTTATACGTTGGGTAAGAAAAGGATGATTTTATCCCTCGAATTGACACCACTTAACCCGCACTTGACGGAAGGACCTCAATTAGAAAAAATTTAATAGTCAGATGGTTAAATTGTCCAAATTAAAAGACGGGAACTAAATGTGGAAAATCAACATACTCGGGGGACCATTGCTGGAATTAACTCTTCTTTTTATGATTAGTATTATCAATAGATATATTTGGCAGATTATTTGCTAAAATAGCAAATTGATATCTTTTGAACTTTTGGTTCAATCTAACTAGTACATGGATTTAAATAATGAAGATATTTTCATTCTATGAAATTTCTTGGCATTCCATTAAAAGTTAGTATATTATCTCCCCCTAATGCCAAGAAATAATCTTCGTTGGGAATGCAGTCAACGTACCCAATTATATGTATTGATCCCCTATAATGGGCTTTTGGTATTTAATCGATAGACGGAGGTTTCTTTGATAGCACTTTTAGAGGTACGTTGTGGTGGTGATATATAAAAATAGACTGCGCACTAAAAATAATGACACAAATAGGAAAATTCCGAAATCACGTACTAGGTGAAAAATGGGGTATAGCAATTCTTGAGGGATTGATTTGTGATATGCAGTGAATCAGATTTGGAGTATAGTATATCAGTATATCAAAACAGATGTCCCCAAAATAAATCAGAACCATGTCAGAATTTTGTGGTTTAAAACTCAATAATAAGATACCACATACTATGCTTTTAACAATATTTGTCCTAAAAGTTTACTTCATGTTGTAGCAGTTATGGCCTATAGCGAATAATTGTTACCAACAAGAGAAAAACAGCAAACTCTCTCTGTTGTATGGTTCACATAGCTACAAAGCAAATTTGAGCAAATAGAAGTTCTCAAATTTTGAGCATAATGCAATATACCAGTAATATTGCTTATTAAATCGACTGATACTCCTTGACGCCAGAAGTATAGGAGATCCATCGGTATAAGAGATAAGAATCATTATACTAGATCTAGTAAATAAACATTGTCATGGAAAATCTTGAATAATTTAGTCCTGGAGACACTCGTCCAGATGACGAGAAACCCTAGTCAATTCATAGGTGCACCAAACAAACATAATACTAGGGATGCGGGATAACCAGATGTGATCTAAATAGTTTTGGGAAATGTATAGAATCTGGTTGACTCAAATATTGCCATAAACAATTATAAATATAGGAGAGATTTATGAAAGTATTATAGTTGTCGACAACACAATTGCCTTTACAAATTACTCCATTATATGATAATCTGGATCCAGAGTTAGGCACCGAAAGTGTCATGACTATTTAACGTATAAAGGAGTAATTAAGGCATAGCTCAACTCGCTAAAATATATATATTCTCTTTATAACAATGCACCATTGAGTGTTAACCCCGAAGGTTACAAATGGGTGTGTGCACAAAAGAGAAATAAGAATAACGAGGTGATAGGATATAAAGCGAGTTTGTAGCCTATGGGTTCACACAAATACCCTTGATTGATTCTAATCAAATATATTCTCCCACGGTAAATGTCATTAAGTTCCACTACATAATATTATTAGCAAAATAGTAAACTTAAATGTGCAACTAATATTAATTTTTCAAAAGTCCCTGAAGGATTTTAAGTTCTCAAAATTAGAAAAAGTGAAAATTGCAACATTAAAAATATTAAGGTCTTTATATGACCTGAAAAGTTAATAATTGACTGGGTTATTTTTCCTCTTGAAGAACGAAGATGCATTTATTATGTGTCATTATGTACTCTTTAAAGAGTTGCGAATGGAGTTATTATCCTCATGAAGAAGGAATAATATGTACCATTATGTGCTCAATAAAGAGTTGATAATGAACTTATTTATTATTTATTATCTCAGTCAATATTGATGGTGTAAACATCAATGAAATATATAAAGAGCTTGATGATGTCAGTCCATGTCTAAAGATGGAGATTTCAAAATAAAAAACTTGTGAAAGCTAAGTATTATCTCGACTTGAAGATCGAATTTTTATACACCAGTTAGCCAATATATGATTTTGATTTGACCCTTAGACAAACCAATATATAATGGCTACTTAATTGGGTACTGGCTATTATTTTTGTATCCCCATAATGCCAAGTTTCAAAACTGGTTGTACTATATTTACCCTCATTGTTCTATAAAGGGAGAATAAAGATTGAGTTGGACAAAAGATAAAATGATATATAATGAAATCTCTTTGACTAGATATTATGATGTCAATATTATACTCACGTGAACTCCAGAAGAGTCACGAGATTATTATAGAGTATATTCATTCCATTGACAGTTGTACATATTTATTTACAAAATTCCTCTATACATTTTGGAAATTTAATGTATGAGACTTAAAGATTGTTATCTTGAGAGGAAGTATCATTTTACATGAATCAATCCTGAAGATTGGGTCTTGACGACTAACAGTTGTACTCTTTTCCTTAGTTAAGTTTTTTCCCACAAGGTTTTTCCTTAAATCTAAGGTTTTTAATGAGGCAGCTAATCTAAAACAAGAATACACATACATCATGCACTCTTTTTTCCTCAACTAGTTTTTTCCACTGGGTTTTCTAGTGAGGTTTTTAACGAGGCATGAGTATGATATAGTAATGACAATTGGGAAATGTTGCAAAATAGTTGCTTAAGTAGACAAACTCCAAAAATCCTAAAGATTATGCCGATTATGCCTTGAAGGCTTATGATTATACTATTTTTCCCTTAAGTAAGTTTTTTTCCCACAGGGTTTTTCTTAAGTTAAGGTTTTTAATGAGGCGGCCAATACAATATATGTTTTTACATATATCATGTACTATTTTCTTCAACTAGGTTTTTCCCCACGTGATTTTCCTAGTGAAATTTTTAAATGAGGCATGAATATATTTAAATATATTATCTATTATACTCTTTTCTTGTCTAGGTTTTTCCCACAAAGTTTTCCTAGCAAGTTTTTAACGAGGCAAGATCATGGTCAAATAATGTCCAAGGAAAAGTATTATAAATAGAGTTATGGTGGACATTAATAATAGCTTTGTAACGTCTGTAACGGATGTAATTATTCTTCATTATTGTATGTCTTTATTGTATCTTGTATATATATCATCATTGTACTATGATGACGAATAAGAAAATGATCCTCATTCTATCCCTTATCTCTATTCTAGATATTCTCTCAACATAATTTTATTTGTATAAAGAGAAAAAGATTAAAATAAATTTAAGTTGAAAGAAATGCATAAAGAAAAAAATAGGGATGTGTTTGAGTGCATTTTACTACGTGCATCCTAGTTCATGATATAACTATTGCAATCATTATGTCATGGATTATGATCTACCTTACAAGGTGGACTAAAACATACAATTTATTTTTAATATATTAAAGATTCATTTTTAGTGTATTACTTGAAAAATGAACATTCAACGTAATAAAAATGAATCTTCAGTATATTAAAAAAAAACATTTATCAATTATTCACAATTTGAGTCATGGTCCATAGTATAATTTGTCCACTATCGTATTGACAATTAAAAGTTTATTTGTCACTTTTTTTTTCTTTTATAATGGTATGTCATGTTATAGTTCACCACTAATATATAACACTTATATATTGACCATGTGTCAAATTTTTTATCTAATGAAATAGTATAATGGGACGGCGCCAGCCAGATGAAGCTTTTTCCGTTTGACAGATTGTCTAATATATAAAATGGTCAGATAAAATAGTAAAGTAATAACACGGGATCCACTACTATATTTCTTAATCAATCTGGACATATCAGGGTTTTTTTCTTTTAAAGGTCAAAAGTAACAATAAATGTAATATAATGTTACTTGTTAAAATATAAATAGATAATAAATAATAATACGTACAAGTGTACAAGCATGTCTGAACAATACGAAACTTCGCCCAACGAAGTATCACATTTCCAATCCCATTCCCACTATTGAGTATTGACTACCGGGCATGGGTTCTGCGTTTTCAATTTTGACCTTGTTTGGTAACATTTTTATTTTTTTTGAATGCACCTTGTTTGGTAACATAGTTAACTTATTAGTTAATTTTAACTTATTTGGTAAGTATTAGTTGTTTGACTTGGTTAAATATCAATATGAGTGCTTGATTAATTAGTATTTTTGTAATGACTTATCACTCCAAAATACAAAAATTCAAAAAACTATTCAAAACAGCTTTTTCGATAAGCTTTTTGAGAAAATAATTTTACATTTAATCAGTTATCAGCTAATTTACAATCAGCTAATGTTATCAATTAGTCAAATTCACTAACCCAATCAACTAACAGTTATTTATCAAACACCCCTTTAATCCCTTCGGGGACATGGTAATATTAATTAGATAAACCAATCACAAATAAAAATTTATAACTATATATTAGAATTTAATACAATAAAATTAAATTCATTCTCTAACATAACTAATAAACTTTCTTGCTCAACTAAATAAAGAAGGCTTGCCAAGTACCCTTTACTCAGATGACACCTCTGTGGTTCCCCTTGAGGGAATGTCACAGGATCGAACCTTGGTGATGGGGTATTGACTCTTTAAGCTGCACTAGTTAAAGAAAGTATATAACACATATTACCTTGTAATAGAAAAAAAAAAAAACAAAAAAAAAAACTTCATTCAAGTCCCCTAAACCAGTAAAATTGTTCAATCAAGTCCAAATTGACTTGTTTATCAGGTTAAACCTATGCGGCGTTGACACGTGTCCTTTTTATTTTATTTTTTTTAAAATGTTTTTTTTATTTACTAAAATTAAAAACATTAGTTATTATAATTATATAAAAAAAATAAAAAATAAAAATAGCCACTGGTTGTCCGCGTCGGACAGCCGGTGGCTGTCTTCTTCACGGACAGCCGTGGTTGTCCGGCAGGACGGCCCTGGCCGATGAAGGCTTGGTCGCCGCCCTCGTTCCAAATCTAGAAGACGGTCATGGCCGTCTTCCTTAGACGGCTGTGGCCGTCTTCCTCTGTCCGATAGCCACCGATTGTTCGGCGCGAAAAACTGGTGGTTGTTTTTTTTAAATTTATTTATAATAATAATATTTTTAATTTTAATAAATAAATAAATTAATTAAAAATAAAATAAAATTAAAAGGGCAGGTGTCAACCCGCTACATAGGTTTAACCTGATAAACAAGTCAATTTAAACTTAATTGAACAATTTTACTGATTTAAGCGACTTGAATGAATTTATTTTTTTTTTTTTACTTAGGAGACCCAATTACAGTATCCACTCGACTTAGGGTGCCAATTTGACACTTTTTCCCAATTAATAAAGTCTCATTACCATAGCCATAAGTAATAAAATGATTTAAATGAAGATTGAAAAATATTTTATAGTTACAAAATTTATTTATTTATTTTAAATTGTAACTTCTATTAATACTTAGGGTGTATTCAATCATGACTTTCATAGAATTTTAAAGACTTTTATGAACTTTAAAAGTTTGGAGGTATTCAATTCAAACTTTTAGAGAGTCTTTAAAAATCATGCGGTATTCAATCAAGATTTTTAAAGAGTCTTTAAAAGTCGTGAGGTATTCAATTAAGACTTTTAAAGAGTCTTTAAAAGTTATGTGGTATTCAAAAATTTATGAACTTTTGTAGACTTTTTAATTTTAAGACTTTTGTAGACTTTTCCTTCTCAAATATAAATAGTTGAAATCCAACCATCAACCCCAAGATTTCAAATTTTCTTTCTAACAACTTTGAATGTTTTCTCTCTCTGTTTAAACTCTATTTTTTTTCTCCCTATTTAAACTCTATAAACCTATCTAAATTCAATAAAATTATTTTTTTATTCATTATCCTATATTTTCCTCATACCTAAACTCTACCAATTTTTCTCTCTCTCATAAACTTTAAAATCTTCATCTAAAAATTCGAAATAATAATATTTTTACTTCATTATTGCTTGCTTATATTGGTTCTTATTTTTTTCTATGAATTTTTTATCCCTAACTTTCTCTAATTCTTCCTAAATACATGAACAAAGCAAATTTTTTCATCGTCAAATTTTAGTATATGTTTCATAATATTCATATAAATACTTATATATTTTGATTTTTTTATTATTTTTATGTTTATATTCGTAATATATATTTTTCCATTTTTTTTCTAACAACAGGTTACTATGTATAGCGAATTACTATTCGCAACAACAATTTGGAGTTACAAACAGTAGCACATTGTTGTTGTTTGCAGTCTTAAATTGCTATTGCAAATAATAGTTCTTTGCGTGATGCCTAGCAATATATCAAGGATAATTTTATATATATTATTAATATTAGATTTTTATTTTTTTATTTTATGCAACTTGTAATTATATTTTTAAATATTTTATTTTTTTGAATATTATTTTTAAATATTTTATTTGATCAAGTCTTTTATTATAAATTTTATTGTTCAATATTGTTATGAATTTCTAATGAAATAATTTTTTTTGTTGATGTTTATTAATAATATATATAAGTAATTAGCATATAAGTCTCAGCATACTATGGATCAAAATAATAATGTTACTATGGATAAAAATAATAATGTTGAGAATGTTGATGTGGGTGAAGAACAATATAATAAGAAGAATTTTATGATATATTATAAATGTTTTGTAAGAAAATTATAAATGATAAAAATCAAAATCATTGAAAGTTTGTAAGGATGTATTCAATTTAGAATTATTTCAATGACTTTTGTAGACTTTTTAAAATAAAAAGTTGATAAAAGTCTATATATGAATGTCTTTTTATATAGACTTTTATAGAGTCTTATAAAGTTTTAAAAAGTTTTGAACAACTCTATGAAAGTCAATCAAAGTTTATTAAAACCTATCATTTTAAAAGTCTTTAAAACTCTACAAAAGTCATGATTGAATACACCCCCTTAGTATTTGTTTTTTGTTAACTTACAATTACTAGTTAATAGTTAACTACATTATTTATTCGTTGTAAAACTTTTTGTAAGTTATTTTAATTAATTTGTAAAATAAATAATTATTAATTCAATAAGTATTTATTATTCTAAGAAATTAAACTTTTTTTTTTTATCTTTGTATTATGTTATGATTTGATTTTTATTAAAATAGTTATAAATTAAAGTTTATATATTAGCTAGTTATAAAAACTAACAATAAATATAATAAATAGATGTAAATAAAAAATTTTTAAGTTGTAACTCATCTTATCTTAACTATAATAAAGCTATATGGTTTGGGAAATAATTAATGTTACAATTAATGCCACAACATCCTTTATTAAAAAAAAAAATGACAACATTTGAAAAATAAAATAGCTATATATTATATAATCATATAAAAAATGTACTTTTGAAAAATAAAATAGCTATATATTATATAATCATATAAAAAATGTGTTCAATTAGAGTTTAAATTTACTCATACAAAATTTGAAATTTGCTTTACAAATTATCTTAGTTATTATTCGTATTGTTAAAATTATAATATAGATGAAATACAATTAAGAATAAATCGATGTAATTTTGAAAATTCTCTCTATAAGTTTATTTGAATATGCACATAAATATAGATTATATTAACCATACAAAATTTTAATTTTAATTTTGTATTCTATAAATATAATAAATACTTGACCGATGAAAGCTCAAAAATATTATTATATTAAACAATTTAAAATATTTTAGTTTTTTTATTTTTTATTTATATTTATAATAACATAAATTTTTCCCGTGCATCGCGCGGGTGAATTACTAGTTATATAAATACAAATAAAATGAAAATTGATAAACTATGAACTCAAAACTAAAGAAATAAAAAAAATATATATATATAAAAACATAATTTCTTTTTCTTTAATTTAAGCTATGGGTTGGGCTGGACCTAGACTTTAAGGGCTCGTTTACTTCAGGAAATTGTTTTATGTTTTCTATTTTCTAATTTTTCAGTTTTCATTTTTTGTTTTTCTATTTAGAAAACTTGTTTACTAACACTTTTTTTTTTAATTTTTTTTTAAACTAATGTTATAAAATTAACACAAGTTTAATTTTGGGTGATTTTTAGACCTTATATTAAAATACTTTTGGATAGGTTTAGTTTAGTTTAATTTAATTTTAATTTTTTGAAAACGGATAGGTTTAGTTTAAATGGAATAAATATAATTTTTTTCCTTTAAGTCTAATAAATGTAAGATTTTTACATTTGATATCAAAACTATATATATATGTGTGTGTGTGTGTGTGTGTGTGTGTGTGTGTGTGTGTGTGTGTGTGTGTGTGTGTGTGTTACTTTGAAATCTAATATAATATATGTGAAATTTCAATATCCGATATCCGGACCAAACTTGTATTATGATGTAATATAACTAATAATATCTGAACCAATAATCTATTGTGTTTAATCAAAATCTAAAATTTGGTGTAGAGTTTAAGTTTTAATTTTGATAATGTGAATAATGTCTAATTTTAAGTTTAAGCAAATAAGTTATGTTTATATAAGTTAAATGCGAGTACAAAAGATAAAAGATGGTGATAAGTAAAAGAAGATAAATGTAATCATAGTAAAGAATAAATATGTAAGTAGATAATGGTGAGAATGTGGTTATAGTGATATATATATATATATATATATATATATATATATATATATATATATATATATATATATATATATATATATCACTATAACCACATTCTCACCATTATCTACTTACATATTTATTCTTTACTATGATTACATACATACATACATACATGCATACATGCATACATACATACATACATACATACATACATACATACATACATACATATATATATATATATATATATATATATATATATATATGTATGTATGTATGTATGTGTGTGTATATATATATATATATATATATATATATATATATATATATATATATATATATATATATATATATATATATATATATATATGTATGTATGTATGTATGTATGTATGTATGTATGTATGTATGTATATATATATATGTATGTATATATATATATATATGTATGTATGTATATATATAAATATATATATATATATATATATATATATATATATATATATATATATATATATATATATATATATATATATATAGCCAAATAAATGATCGATAGATGATTCTATTTTTGATTTAGAAAACAGTTTTTAAAAGTTTTTCAATTTTCTAAATATATTGAAAAATGTTTCCAATTTTCAAAATTGAAATTCTGCTATTAAACATATTTTTTGTTTTCTATTCTCTAATTCTCTAGTTTTCTAGAAAATTAGAGAAATTCTCTAGTTAGTAAACAGACTTTATTGTTTAGTTTGGTCCATCACGACCCCGGATTGACTAATTAAAGAAATTGAAAAAAAAAAATTAATAAAAAAAAAAAAAAAAAAAAAAAAAAAAAAGAAAAAGACTATGAGCCAAGCGGACTAGATTTTTTTTTTTTGGGTCCAACATGATCTAAATTTTAATTTGGCAAGTTTGGTCCACTCCTAATAGGAACCGAGCATATGATGGACTAACTATCTTAATTATTTGACACCACTTAAAGAGAGAGAAAGAGTTGAGTGCGTGTGAGAAATCCAAAAATTAAATATCGTCGAGAAAGAGTTGAGTGTATGTAGTTCTTCATTTATTTGATCATATAATTTTATTCTTGGGCATTTAATTAAATGTGTGACATGTGTATTATAACTAGTAAATAAAAGAATATTGGAAAATATGCATTAAATTGGCATTTTGAGATTTATTTTGAATGAGATTCAATACCAAATTGAAATCAAATTGAAGTGGGTTCGAGTTCTCTTATGTGAAAAGATAAATTTCATATATTTATACATTCAAAATAAATATTAAATGTATTAAATTTTGTTTATCAAAATCTACTATCTACTATACTATATCTACATCTACATCTACATCTACAATTCTAATAAGAGCCAATAATGTTAGGCCCTTAACTGGAACAAAAAAATGTCGGTCTTATTGTTTCTTAAAATGAATGGTTCATATTATACTATTGTTTCTTAAAATGAATGGTTCATATTATTTTTATTTTAGTATTTTTTTATTGATTTTCCTTATTTACCCTCTATTATATTATTTTCTTCCCTTAAATAACCTAAATTCCGTTAGCATAAACTTTAGTAACGGAATATTCCGTTAAGTATTTATTATTTTAACTTACACATTAATTTCTATAAGAAAAGTCTTAGTTTCGAACCACGTCCCAATTAGAGTTGGCATAATTGTTAAACATATACTACGAATATGTTAAAATATATATAATTAAAATTTAACATAAACTTTGTTCAAATAATTAGTCTGACTAAATACATGACATTCAAAGTTAAGCATCAAAGATTATAAATCAAGAATTTTAAAAATCATTTGATCAGAAAAAAACTTAACATTCTTTTGATTATTTAGATCAGAAAAAAACTTAATATTTCAATTATACTTTTACATTAATATTTTTTGTATGTATTTTTTTTTTAAATCAATGATTGCATTATTGTTGATGAAAAGTATATAGCCACTTTATTACTCTTATTAAATTAAATAAAGTAGTAGCTACAACAAAAAATAATACATATGCATTAAATCAATTTAGAATTAGATGTCTATAATGCCTTTATTTAAAAAAAAAATATTCATTATAAAAAATTTAAAAATACATATAATTTCATTAGTTATATTATCTTTATTTTCTACAATTCAAAGATTCATTACCTTCAAATTTATCAATTTATTATATTCACTGCATTGTCCATTGTCTTCTTTTTACATTATCTTGTAATTAAATATCAAAGTTATATTATATATATTTATTTACCAAGTATTTTATACAAATATAATAAATATTAATATTTTGTTCAATATTTTCACATGATAACCTACGACACACATCTCACAATGCATGAAACATGTAGGGGAAAACTACCACTACAAAATATTGATTAGAAAATTCAATAAATATTATCTTGCATTTATATATTTTGAATTACCGATTTAAATAAACAAATTCAATATTTATTTACATATGCATGAACATCTCCGATATGCATGTCCACCTTGCAAGGTGGACACGGTTCCATAGCATAATTTGCCCACTTTATTGCTCTTAAACTAAATAAAGTAGTAGCTACAACAAAAAATAATACATATGCATTTAATTAATTTAGAATTAGATGTCTATAATGCTTTTATTTTAAAAAAAAAATTATTCATTATAAAAAATTTAAAAGTAGATATAATTTCATTAGTTATATTATCTTTATTTTCTACAATTCAAAGTTTCATTACCTTCAAATTTATTAATTTATTATATTTACTGCATTGTCCATTGTCTTCTTTTTACATTATCTTGTAATTAAATATCAAAGTTAGAATACAAAATACATTATATATATTTATTTACCAAGTATTTAATACAAATATAATAAATATTAATGTTTTGTTCAATACTTTTACATGATAACCTACGACACACATCTCACAATGCATAAAACATGTAGGGGAAAACTACCACTACCAAATATCGATTAGAAAATTTAATAAATATTATCTTGCATCTATATATTTTGAATTACCGATTTAAATAAACAAATTCAATATTTATTTACATATGCATGACCATCTCTGATATAATATTGCGTTGATATACTTTAAAATATTTATTTAAAAATAATCATTGGGCATTATCCCATTCGCGCAAAGCGCGTAAAAAAACTAGTATACTAATAAGAGCCCAAGAGAGTTAGGTCTATAATGGGTAGAAAAAATGGCGGTCACAGATTTTAATCAAATGAATGGCTTAGATTAATTAAAAGATTGATCAGATTTAAATTTTACACTAAAATTTCCTAAAATACCCACACACCGTTACTAATTCCGTTAAAATTTTAAGAATTGCCGTTAGTTCACCGTTAACTTACTCATTGATTTCAATAAAAAAAGGTCTTAGGTTCGAACCTCATCCCAATCAAAGTTGGCATAATTAGTACTCTATTTTACTCTTATTAAATTATATAAATAATAATTTAGTAGTTACAACAAAAAATAATATATATGCATTTCTTTAATTTAGAATTATGTGTCCACAATGCCTTTATTCAAAAAAAAAAAAATTATTCATTATCAATCAATTAAATAAGAGAAATAATTTTATTAGTTATATTGTCTTTATTTTTCTTCAATATAAAAATTCTTTATATTCAAATTTATTAATTGATTATATTCGCTACATTATCCTTACAATGTCTTTATTCAGTGAAAAAATTTTTATTAATTATCAATAAATTAATTAAAAGAAATATTTTCATTAGTTATATTGTCTTTATTTTTCTCAAATGTAAAAATTTTTAATTCAAATTCATCAATTGATTATATTCACTACATTATCTATTATCTTTTTTGTGCACTATTTTTCTAATTAAATATCAAAGTTATAATACAAAATAATGCTATATATTTATTTACCAAGTATTTTATTAATACCATGAAAAAATTAAAAAAATATAATTAATAAAGCCAACCATATTAACTACTTGAGAGATTTTGTGACAACGAGAGTATTCAAATCACACAACAAATTGAAGTGAGAACTACCTCGCAATGTCCTTGTTTGACAATCAGCAGTTAGCGGTTAGCGTTAGCGGATTATACTAGCGGATTTGACCAGCGAATTTATTTAATTATTAACATTGGGTAGAAAAAATGACCGCCAAATTATTAAATCAAATGAATGGTTCATATTGTTCAAGTTTTAATTTTTTCTTTTAAGATTCTCTAATTTATCCTTAATTATATGATTATCCATTTAACTTTTCCGTTAATTCACCGTTAGTCTAATTCTAATATTAAAGTCTAATATAGAATTATAACTACACCATTAATCTAATTCTAATATTAAAGTCTTAATATAACTTAACCACAAATCCTAATGTCGGAATCTCTTCAAACAATATTAGTATATATTTAATATTCTATGTCCTAATTTTTATTTGTTCTCCCTTATGTCCCGTATTTGGTTTCAACCATACCTATACAATTATTTTATTGACAATTATAATCAATCTTGACTATATTATCTTGCATTTGTAAACTTAGAATTACCTATTTAACCTGCACGGGCTTAGCTCAATGGTTTAGTGGGTAGTATTTGGGAGAAGAGACGAAGGTTTGAACCTCGGCGGCGGCAATGCGGGAATTATGTCCAAAGTGGGCAGATTCCTTGTGCGTATCAGCATTTGGCCCTGTCTGCTGAACCATTGAGTCACCGTGATTTACAACTTCCCACAATGCTCTGTCGGGTCGGAGTGTGGGGGGCTATTATGGTTGTTTTAATTGCAACACTTGACTTTCAAAAATGATAATTTAGTACCTTGACTATGTAATTTCTATCAATTTTGGTCAAAATTAAATTGGTCAAATAATAAGGGTAGTTTAGTCATTTCACTCCATTTTCTCTTTCAGCTTGACGATTTCTTCACCGGTGCTTCATCGCACCGTCTATGGCGGCCTGCGTCGCCATCTGAAGCTTGTGTTTTGCGACTTCCGAAGGAAAGTTCAGGATTTCTTCTTCGCAGGTACGTCAATACTCATCGACGGCTTTCACTCTTTACACAAACTAGCTTTAAAATTTGAATCGCGTGCTTCCAAACTCGCTTTAAAATTCGAATCTCATGCATACGGTGAAGGTCAATAATCTGGTTGCAATTAGTTGCTTCAAATTTGAAACATTTGGTATCACTGCCAAAACACATTAGACCTCTATCTCTCAACGAAAATAATACTGGGCCGCAGGGGCAGATTCAGGAAATTGAGAGAAGCTCGGAGAAGAAATCGCCATTTTCTTTCTCCTTCTTTGCTTCTTCTTCCGGAAACGCAAGTACAGTCATCTGCACTTTCGATATTGGATCATTGGAGTCACGGCTTCATTGGACCTCGACACTTGAAAGTCGATTCCGTTTGTGGAGTCACAGTGAACGACGTAGCTGAAGCTTGGCACGAGACCGGAGAACATAATGGCAGAGTGGGGTGAGCTTGGACCTGCGTATCAAGCGGAGGAGCTGACATGTGGTCATCGTGTTTGAACGGGAGCTTGGAGGAGGCGACAATGGTTATGATGATGCGCGTGGACGTCAGTTCTTGGTGAGCTTCGCCGCTGGGCGGAAGTCGGGAATATCGGAGAGTGAGTATTTGGTTTTGCAGAGAATGGGGTGGCTAATCTTTGCAGAGAATATCGGAGAGTGAGTATTTGGTTTAGGGAGAAAATGTAATAATTTTTAATCTTTAGTTTTTGGAGAGCAGAGGATTCACGATGTCGAAGCGAGGACGCGGAGGTTCCGCCGGGAACAAGTTCATGATGCTTGCGTAGAAGACATGGTCTCTGTGAACGCAAGCCATGGCGCCGAAAGGATGGCGTTTTTATGTATTTCGAAGATAATGCTGGTGTCATTGTGAATCCTAAGGGTGAAATGAAAGGATCTGCCATTACTGGACCTATTTGGAAGGAATGTGCTGACTTTTGGCCTAGGATCGCAGTGCTGCAAATGCTATCTTTTAGAATTGTTATTTGAACTGGGTTCTGAGTTGGTTTTAAGACTCAGAAACCGGCAGCAATGTAATTTCGATTTCTGAAAACGGCTCTTCATGAAGGCGCTGACGGCAAGGAGGGGAACGAGGTCGGAGAAGAGAAGGAAGCCAAAGGAGGTTTGAATAACATGGAATGACGCTCTTGCCCTTTTTTTTAATGAGTTAAGATTTTCCGGTCACAATTTGCCGATAATTTGGCTGGCGTGACCAAAATTGATAGAAATTGCATAGTCAAGGTATTAAATTAACATTTTTGAAAGTCAAGTGTTGCAATTAACACTACCCTAATAGTCAATGGACCAAAATTGAAATTTTCTCAGACTTTGTATAAGCCTTTGTCAACATGGAAAATATATATGAATTTGAACTAATATAAATACATTTCATTATTTCAACTAATACTTTTTAAGTAATAAATAATATTTTAGGAATTTTTTTTTTAAATTATGAGTTATAACCATACAAATCAAGTTGGACAAATGGAGTGTTAAAGGTTTTAGTAACTTGCAAGTATATTTGATATAATTTATACTTGCCATATATTTAGTACATAGCATTGTTTCCAATGTGGCCCACTCGGAATGCCTAATGTAAATAAAATATACTCCGTATCATATTTAGGGCAAAGTGGCAAACCATTTAAGAGCAGTTCATTGTCCCATCAAATTACAAAAAAAATTCATATTAATTATCAACCTCTAAAAAATTTTCTTAAAAAATAAAAAACCTCTAAAAAATTGTACAATTAAAATATTTTTACCTTAAATTACTTTTTTTTTAAAGGTACCTTAAATTAGTTTACTTGCTATTGCATGTTATATTGGTGTGACTTCAATGTATATTTTTCTTTGTATGCATAGACACCACATAAATTATTTTAATTTCTTAAAAACATCTTTCTTTATTTAAAGAAAATTACTATTTATATTGACATAATTAATACGTAACATCCTTATATAGAAAGAAATTTTCATGTGTGAAATGAAAAAAAAAATGTGGAAGTTACATCAACATAATTTACATTAGCATAGATGGTAGCAATTTAAAAAGTCGAATGACCAAAAATAGTCAATTTGAAAGTCGAAAGACTAAATATGATAAAACCACTATATTCGAATGGAAGGACCTCATATGGTATTAATTCCAGTTGGTAACTTACATATATAAAAGCTCTAATTGTATTTTTTTTAAAGAGTGTGAGGTCTAATGTGGACATTTTTTTGTAGTTCGATGGTTTAGTTTGCGTCATGGTTTATGGGCAAGTTTTTTATTTTTTTTATTTTTTTTTTTTTTTTTTTTTTTGTATGAGTTAGTCGTTCTTGGGCAAGGTTTTAACCTCGAACCAAAAGACTCTTCCGTTCGGTGATAGGCGAGGTCGAGTCTCGTATCACCCCTAGGAAATACTCTCACGTTCGGCGTTAGCGAGGTCGGATCCGGTAATTCCCCTATGGAAAGCTTAGCTTTTTCTCGATCAAGGGTTCCCTTGTCCAAGAACGAGCTCTTCAAGAGTGAGGTCGAACCTTGTACAAACCCTAGGGAATACTTTCCCATTCAGTGCCAACGAGGTCGGACCGTGTAACGCCCATTGGGAAAGCTTAGCTTTTTCTCGATCAAGGGTTGCCTTGGCCATGAACTAGCTCTTTCGTTCAGTGATGAGCGAGGTCAGATATCGTACCACCCCTAGGGAATATTTTCCCGTTCAGTGCTAGCGAGGTCGGACCCCGTACTAACGTCCTTAGGGAAAGCTTAACTTTTTCATGGTCAAGGGTTACCTTGGCAAAGAACGAGCTATTCCGTTCAGTGATGAACGAGGTTGAGCCTCGTATCACCCCTAGAGAATATTCTCCCGTTCAGCGCCAATGAGGTCGGGCCCCGTTACGCACCTAGGGAATTAGTGTGAGGTCGGTTAGGGGTTTCTTAGGCCACCTTAGAGGTCGGCCACTTCCCCTACCTCGCCCTTTCAAGTAGTAAAATGAGTTCCATGACGAGATTTAATTTTGCTATTTTATTAAGGATAATGAGCATGAAGTGGTCGGACCACCTTACAAAATAAATCACTAAAAAATTTTGAGCAGGTGCTCGGGGTTCCAAACCCTATCTACTAGCTTTCCCTTTTGGGTCTTTAACTCATAGATGCTAGGTCGGACCACGGCTGCCACGATCTATGGCCCCTCCCAATTCTTCATTCGTCACTAGGTGACGTTTAACCTCATAATGCCCATAAGGATAATCAAATTCAAGGTTGGCGCGCTTTGACCTCGGCTAAGAATTAATCCTTTTTTTGCGTAGCAATAGGCGATGCCAGGATTTGTAACTCCATTTGGACGAATTGAGGTCGGGATCTCTCTCGCCTACGAGGACTTTGGGATGCCTCATCGCCTTGCACACGATGTCATTTTGGCAAGCCCGGGCCTTGCTACTACTCCGATTTCTCACTTAAAAATGTATTAATTGTAATATTTATAGGAAAAATATAATACCTTTTTACTCATAAAAATATTACAATTTTACTAAAATATACAGTATTATATATTTAAAATTCATCTCACTTTAGATGATCTTAGGCAGAACCAACTGAATTTTTTATTTTAGTCCTAACGAGTAACGAGGCATAACCAACTGAATTTTACTTATTTATTTGTCTTTGTTCCAGCATTTGGTTACTGAATACTGAAAAGCACCATTATATATATATATATATATACTCATGATTCTTTACAAGATAATATTTGTTCTATATTTTTTCAAACATTTTACTTTCTTAAACATTTTTAGCCCAAAGAATCTAAGCCCTCTGAGTCTCTGACTATTGGGGTAGTACTCCTTTTAGTCTTCGACTTTCAATTCGACAAAAACACATACCTCGACTTTCATTTTTGATAACAAATGGTCCTCCGTTAGTCTTTATGTTAAGTGAGAGTTAAATTTAAGAGTATAATCGTCAAAATAAAGAAAAAAATAAAATAGTTAACAAGTCCATTTGATGATCTGAGCTACCTTTCTTGATGTTGCAATTCGAAAATGCGGTAGGAAAGCTGAGAAAGGGGCTCTTTTATACGGGGCATATGGTTCAAATGGAGAGGTTAACATGAAACCATTTCAAGCATTCTAGAAAGCTCAAGTTTCACTCCCATGGAAAGCTTGGGGCAAACTAAACAGATGTATTTCCATCAATAGGCTCGATTATTCAAGCTTTGCTGCAATTGATGAATTAGTAGAAGTTTCATTTTAATTCATTTTTACTATGCCAAAATAATGAAAAACAGTAGCATAGTTATTTCATGGTTGAGGGGGAACTCTATGGCTTGCTTGATATTGAATGTGTGTTTATTGTGTTGGGAAATTGAGGGAACTTGAAGCTTACTTGCCATGAAATTTGACATCTGTTCATGTAGTTGTTTGCTTTCTTTATTTTTCTTTTGTTGGGAGGGGATGGTGGTTGGTGCAATGGCGTGTTTTACTTTTCCATTCCAATCTTTATGTAAGAATATATTTGAAATTGATCCATGTGATAACCGAATGGGTAGTAGGAATTGAGGCTTCTTTTTTATTTGTTGTTACCTATTTTTTTTATTTTGACGATAATACCCTTAAATTTAACTCTCACTTAATAAAAAGATTAACGGAGGACTATTTGTGGTAAAAAATAAAAGTCGAGATATGTGTTTTGGTCGAATTGAAAGTCGAGGACTAAAATGAGTACTATCCCAATAGTCAGAGGACCATTTGTGGTATTAACTCTCTCTCTCTCTCTCTATATATATATATATATATATATATATATATATATATATATATCCATATTTTTAGTGTTGATATTTTTATACATTGTACTTTTAGAATTGTATTATAAATTTTTTTTAATAAAAATATCTCTACCATTATAATTTTCGTTATCTTTTTCAAATTGTTAATATCCATAATAATTAAGTAGGCGCATACGAAACAAGGGATTATGTTGAGTGGGTGGTGCCGTTGTGATTTGGTTTTGTCAATAGTAATGATTTGATATGCTAAAATTATCACATGTAATAAGTGAAAAGAAAAGGAATTTTTGGGCACATGCAAAACTACCGAAAGTATTGTTGGAGGAAATTTCGTTATAATCCCGGTTCGATTCTCATAAGTGAAGATTTTCTTTAGGTCAGTTTTCGTATCTCCCAAAGTGAAGAGATTAGTTACGTAAATCTAGACAAAAAAAAAAAAAAAGGAAAGCATTACTCCACACGATTTGATTTCCATATCAATCCAACAAGACACAAAATCAACCATAATCCTATAAAATAATAAAATATTATGATATTCTCTGTAATTAATAATGTCATTATAGTATAAGGGTTTGTCTGTAGGATTACATTGATGTGTGCTGTTTGTGTTCCATCTTTATGAGATAATTAAGAAAAGAATCATCCAAGATTCTTAGAGGGGAAAAAAAAAAGAGATTGATCTCATTATCTTATATTATAATATACCATGAGTATTTGCTCCTTAAATTAATTATACATATACTGTTATACAAAAATTAGGGAGAAGGAATAGACAGAGAAGAGAAGAAAGAGGAAGATCAGCCCATTTCTCATTCATCATTAGAATCAATATACAAAGGTATCACATCAAATATAAGGCAATAACTATACATATAAAAGGTAGTAACCTATCAATTACAACTACTACCATATATACAATAATGTCCATAATAATAATATTTGTAACACTCCCCCTTGGACATTATTTGACATGATCCTGCCTCTTCAAAACTTGCTAGGAAAACCCTGTGGGAAAAACCTAGACAAAAAGTATATATGTATATATTCATGCCTCGTTAAAAACTTCACTAGGAAAACCTCGTGGGAAAAAACCTAGTTGAAGAAAAGAGTACATGATATTTGTAAGAACATATATTGTACTGATTGCCTCGTTAAAAACCTTAACTTAAAAAAAACCCTATGGGAAAAACTTAGTTAAGGGAAAAAGAGTACAACCAAAACCTTCAGGGCACAATCGACATAATCTTCAGGATTTTTGGGGTTTGTCTACTTAAGCAATTATTTTGCAACTTTTCCCCATTTACATTACTATATCATACTCATGTCTCGTTAAAAACCTCACTAGAAAACCCAGTGGGAAAAATTAGTTGAGGAAAAGAGTGCATGATGTATGCGTATTCTTGTTTTAGATTAGCTGCCTCATTAAAAACTTTAGATTTAAGATAAAACCCCGTAGGGAAAACTTAACTAAGGAAACGAGTACATCTGTTAGTCTTCAAGACCCAATCTTCAGGATTGATTCATGCAAAATGATACTCCCCCTCAAGATAACAATCTTTAAGTCCCATACATTAAATTTCCAAACTGTACGGGTATAGAGGGATTTTGTAAATAAATATATACAACTGTCATTTGAATAAATATACTCTATAATAATCTTGTGACTCTTCTGGAGTTCACGTGGTATAATATTAATATCATAGTATCTAGTCAAAAGGATTTCATTATATATCCTTTTATTGACCCTCTATGGGACAATGAGGTAAAAATAGTACAACCAATTTTGGAACCTGGCATTATGGAGTTACAAAAGTAATGGCCAGTACCCAAGTAGCCATTATATATTTGTTTGTCTAAGTATCCAATCAAAATCATATATCATATACTGACTAACTGGTGTATAAAATTTCTTCAAGGAAAAACTCTATCTTCTGGAGTTGAGATAATACTTGGCTTTCTCAAGCTTTTGTTTCAAAATCTCCGTCTTTAGATATGGGCTGACATCATCAAACCCTTTATATATTTCATTGATGTTTTCCACCATCAATATTGACTTAGAGAATAAATAATAAGTAAGTTCATTATCAACTCTTTATCGAGCACACAATGGTACATATTATTCCTTCAATGAGGATATTAACTCCATTCGTAACCCTTTAAAGAGTAAATATAATGACACTTAAATTCTCATTTCGGGAATTATAAATCCATCAGAGATTTCTCAAAATAAATATTAACTATTTTAGGTCCTATAAAGACCTTAATATTTTAATGTGCGATTTTCACTTTTTCTCATTTTGAGAACTTAAAATCCTTCGGGAACTCTTGAATTTAATATTAGTTGCATATCTAATTTATTATTCTACCAATGATGTAGCGGAACTTAATGCCATTTATCGTGGGAAGATATGTTTGATTAAAATCAATCAAGGGTATCTGCGTGAACCCATAAGACTACAAACTTGCTTTATATCATATCACCTCATTATTCTTATTTCTCTTTCGTGCACACACCCACTTGTAACCTTCGGGGTTAACTCTCAATGGTGTATGGTTATAAAGAGAATTATTAATAATTAGCGAGTCGATCTATGCCTTAATTGCTCTTTTATACGTTAAATAAATAGTCATGGCACTTCCGGTGCATAACTCTGGATCCAGATTATCATATAATGGAGCAATTTGTACAGACTATTGTGTTGTCGACAACTATAATACTTTCATAAATCTCTCCCATATTTATAATTGTTTATGGCAATATTTAAGTCAACCAGATTCTAGACATTTCCCAGAACTTATTCAGTTCACATCTGGTTGTCCCGCATCCCTAGTATTATGTTTGTTTGGTGCACCTATAAATTGACTAGGGTTTTTCGTCATCTGGACGAACGTCTCCAAGACATAATTATTCAATGTATAACAAGAGTGACAATGTTTATTTACTAGATCTAGTATAATGATTCTTATCTCTTACACCGATAGATCTCCTACACTTCTGACATCAAGAAGTATCGATAGATATATTTGGTCCAAATTGGGGATGATATATGGACCTAGTCACTCTTTTATGATCAGTATGATCAATAGATGTATTTGGCAGATTATTTGCTAATATCGCAAATATATCATCTTCTGAACTTTCAGTTCAGTCTAACTAGTACATGGATTAAATAATGAAGATACTTTTATTCTATGGAATTTCTTGGCATTCTATTAAATTTGAACTCTTATCTCCCCCTAATGCCGAGAAACAATCTTCATTAATTAAGTATGCAGTCAGCGTACCTAAGGATATGTATATTAGTCTCCTATCATGTGCTGTTGGCACATTAATTAATCAAGAGACTAAGGCTTTTTTGGCAGCCTTTTTAGAGGTATACGCTGAGGTGGTGATGTATTGAAATAGACTGCGCACTATAAATAATAACGCAGATATGGAAATGTTTATTTTGAAACCATGTACTAGGTATAACAATCCTTGAGGGATTGGTTTGTGATATGCAGTGAGTTAGATTTGGATTTCAAACAAAAGTATATCCCCAAAACATATAATTCAATATTTCTCCTTCACACATGCTCTATAAAATACTCATGTGGATAAGAAATTATAATCTCTAACTCATTATGTTTACCCAAAACGACCCAATCGCTCATGCCATAATTTAAAAAAAATGGGCCTTTAAAATTTTTAAAAAATCGCAAAATATAAATACTCAAAGGTATATGCAATCATATATGTCCAAATAGAGAGAACATACATATTAATTAAATGAAAAAAAAAATACGAGTACGCAACCATCTTAGGGGGTGAAGAGCCAAAAGAAGTCTAAATAGTGAGACCATTCAGGATCTCTAAAAACATGTTCTCAACTTATGAGGAGTGATCATTATGAAATATTTTACAACTAATTTGCTTCAGGCAAATTATCATGACATAATTTATTTCCAGCTTTCAAACACATAGCGTTTTAAATAACTATATCATGATCACTATGTGAAATGATCATAAAATATTTTGTACTGAATAGCATGACACTAATGATAGAGATTCAATACTTTTTCATGAGTCATTGTTAGTTCAAAAATCAATTTCATATAAGATCGTCCAGACTTTTATTAAAAAAATTCAATGACCAGGCACATTACTAAGTAGGAAAGGCTCGGAACTCATAAAGTACATTCCTACAAAAACTAAAATGTTGATGTCTCTTTAAAAAAATCAATGACATTCAAAAATACTTATTATAATCTGGTCATGTACTACTGCAGAAGTACAAGGTGACTATCACATATGACAATGAGACCCACACTATTTTAAGATAAATTTAGTTATGTACTTCTACTGGAGTACAACGGATTCATGTACCATCCGAAATATACCATATGGGAAGTAAAACCCGTCCAAAAAAAATTAAACATAGAGAAGTAAATTCTGAATTGTCAAATAATTCAGGGTGACCCACGAGAATTAACTTCTCAGATCATGCGTCCATTTTATACATTAATGGATCACAATAATTTATTGATCGTAGGGTCATACGATCCTTCAGGGATCAACTTAGGCTCTATGGATCTTTTTCGATCAAATATTCATAACCGTGGGTTTAGGCCAAAATAAAGGTGACAAATAAAAATTAGTACTCTTAGTGTTTCCCTTCAGGGCAAAACTATATTAAAGATTAAGCACTATCATCTTGTTTGGATATTCGGATTTGAGATTTATTTCAATGTCTGAGACTCGTATATATAGATTTCTAAAATAAAGACTAGCACCATAAATAAGCTTAAACTTGGACAAATAATCAATTGACTTCTAAATAAATACCAAGTCAATTTTCATTAAGAGATTGTCCTAGTGCTGTTATATTCTAATTAGTGTTATGACTTGTCGCCTTCTGGGCAATGCTATGTCTAAAAATTGAAGCTATAATCTCTCTTAAAACGTAGGATGTGAGTTATATCACAACATTCAGGCTCATATCATGCATGTCATGTAATTGTTATAACAAGAACAAGTTAAGGTTTAGCAACAACAGGTGCAACCTAACAAAATCATGTTTCAGTGGCCTATAGCAAATAATTAATTGCCAGCAAAAAAAATAATAAATTCTCTTATATGAGCCTAATGTGATATAATTGTCTCTTATGTCTTGGACACCAAAATCTCAATTGAGTCATGCACCTCACCTCAGCTTATTTGGGATTATGAAGGTCATCTCATGTTCATTAAAACTTTAATTTGCATTTATAATGACCATGAAAACAGCAATATATAGTCCGATGAGAAGAGATCCAACATAGCTTCAAATATGCATATTCATGCAGTGAGGTTTCTAGCCACCAGAGGTTTTACCGTGGCTATTTAGACTCGACTTCTAAAGGGGTTTAGTACTATTCGATCGAGTCTTGCATTTTGAATCATGAGTATAATACTTGGATGCATAACCCAACTAGATCATCCTAACATAATATCTAGCCTCACAAATTTATAAATTTCAAATATAAATAGGCCGCTGTATAAAATCTTCTCATGCAATGAGATAAAATCATTGTGACAATTACCCATGATGAAAATGGTGCATATAACTCAAGCTGATATTAGTGGTATATATCTGACATAAATTAAACCTCTAACACATTGCTTTTGTTTGTAAGGTTAAAAACAAAAGTTATATTAAATAGAGTAGTCAAATATATATCAGAGAGTATAGCACATAAGAATAAGCATCATGGCACGTATTAGTTAGGAAAACTAAATCGCATTATGAGATGATGACAAGATAAAACCTGGTGGGATTTGTAGTATTAACGGTTGTCAAAAATTTTGCAGCTTCGATTCTTTGATCTGCAATTGTTTGTACACGTACGTACATTTTGGGATCTCCTTTAACACGTACGCGGTTTTTGGATCGTTGCTAGTATGCATGCTTGACACGTCCAGTACAGTGGAGCAAACGTATAGTTGCATACCTAATATAAGAATTTTCATCGAATTGAATTGAAGATCATCAATGGAGGAGGGATTTGGTTGATCGGATCGGAAGATCATCAATGGAGCATCCGACTGGGAAATGGCGTCCGGTCATGTTCTTCCACGCCACCGCGAAAGCCGTGCTCATCAGCTTATTATTAGCGCTAATCTCAGGGCTCTTCTCTTCACAGGTCTCCTTGGTATCACTTGCGGCCCACGACCCAAACCTTTTATTATACGCATGAAGAGGATGGAATATAATCGAAACCATCACTATCTCGATCTGATGTTCTGATCGATCTTTTGCAAGTATCGGCAGGCCGGATTCTCCATTAACAACAGAAGTCTCCAGCCTTCTGGACGACAGGCAGCTTTCCTTGGCATCCACGGTCGAAGAATCATCTGCGCCCGGAGCAAAGGAATCGTGAGGGGATCGTCGAACTGAGCTCAAATCGGTTGGGCAGGAAGCCATGGCCAAACCGGCGGTAGTTTCGCGGTGGATGCGGTGGTTTCGCTCCTCGACAGTGAACTCCTCGGAGTCTCCTTCATCCATGGAGATTGGCACCTTGCAGGTCAATAACCTCTCCATTATTGTTCAGCGAACGGGGGTGGTGACGCGGCGTCATTTAGTCAGGCGAGACGGAGGACCTAGCGCTATGACGAGTAGAAACGGCGAAGGCGGCACTGATTTTAGAGATCGAAGCAGAATTGGTCTTTTGCGCTTATCAGTATTCCTTCTCTAAACAATGGACAGACATGGAGTTAGCCTGATTCACTATCGGCTGTTCACCGAGGATCTGGATGGTTAGAGCATCTCGTGCTGATAACGTGTTATACAAAAATTAGGGAGAAGGAATAGACAGAGAAGAGAAGAAAGAGGAAGATCAGCCCATTTCTCATTCATCATTAGAATCAATATACAAAGGTATCACATCAAATATAAGGCAATAACTATACATATAAAAGGTAGTAACCTATCAATTACAACTACTACCATATATACAATAATGTCCATAATAATAATATTTGTAACATATACGTGTATTTATACATAGCCAAGCATCTTGTGCTCAGATGGCATGTACTGACTCCGGTTGAAAAAGTATAGATGAACAGATACTACAATATAAAAGTCTCCAAAAGAAAGAGAAAAAACACAAAGCTATTATAATTCAACATATATCCTCTTTATTGTATTCTATAAGTGAGTGTTATAATGAAGGGTAAAATGGGTAATTCAGGTTTTGCACTTCAAATTAATGAATTTGTAACTCCCTTTCAACAGTCTGCGCACGATTTTCTTCAAATTAGGTTTTTGATCTCCTTAATCTATGATTAAAATGTGGGATAATCAGCTAGAAGGTCAAAAAAGTTAATCTTCAACTTCATCTACAAACTTCCCAAGACAAAGATTTCACAAATTAAAGGGAGTCGTAAATTCATTAAATTGGAATGCTAAACCCGAACTACACATTTTACCCTTCATTTTAACACATACTTCACGCCAAAGCTAACAGATGACCATTTTGACTTAAAATTCAATAGTCAGAGGATCACTTTGGGTGCAATTAAAAGTTAAGGAACCAATTTAAAAAAAATGCTATAGTCGAAGGACCATTTTGAGAATTAACTCTGTAATTAAATTACATGAGTAAGAGGGAGTTGGTGAAATTCCATCCCCTCTAATCTCTTCAATTCTTGGAACCAAGATTAGGGTCTAGTTGCCTTCTCAATCTCTTTAAGGTCCAATATGTATATATGTATGTTAGATTGCTGGGAATGTTATATTCTCGTGTTTGGTTTAAAATTAAGATATGTAAATAAGACAACGGTAATAAGATAAATTGATTAAAACGTCTAAAGCCTAACATTAGTAATAAATAATAATAAGACAATGGAATGTGAGATTACCTAAGAAATTGTAGGGTATATCACATTCCCTTTCAATAGCTAAAAACTTAATGAAGACATTCCCTAGGAAAGTTACATAACCTGAACCAAATATGATAATCTTATATTACCAAGCAAATATAACTTTGGTTATCTTATATAACATGAATCAAACGCCCCCTTAAGGTAATATTTTATTCTTGCCAACACTTTTTTCAGTCAAACTTTGTCGCACAAGATTTTCTTAATGTGATTAAATCTCTTGCACAAAAAAAAAAAAAAAAGTGATGAATACTCTTCTGTGGGTTGTGAACTATTACATAGAAGTATAAGTTATCCTATGTATACTCTCGACTAATATTTGCGAATTTCTCACATTTTCAAAAATTATAATTTTTTTTTCTAACATGTTTAACTTCTTTTTTTTTTTCCTCATCTTTCATGAAATTACAATTCCGATGAGACTTTAGGGATCTTAATTGCTCAAAATGAAAAAAAAAAAAAAAAACAATTTCATTAAAAAAACAATTCTATCACAATCAATGTATGAAAAATTTAATTTTATAAAATTTGGGACCAACTCACCAAAGGAGTTGTAAATTGTAATCCCCCCCCACCCCCCCCCCCCCCCCCCTGAAAGTTTTATTCCCCAAAGAGGTTTAAATAATTAAACCTACCCCACGGATATGGATAATCTATCATTCTTAATTATAATTTATTATTAATGCGCTGTGTTCTTGCGAAGGTTAAACGCAATAGTTGAGAGGAGAAAAATAGTGTCAGCAAGCTTTTATAGATCCAATCTAGGAACATTCGCCCCCACTGCCATATTATATATATATATATATATATATATACATATATACGCACGAAGAGCTAGCTAGGTGTATGCAGTATAGTCTATATTGAACATACGTTTTCCATTTGATTTGAGCAGCTTTTGGCGCAATGGGTTTCCCGGTTAGTGGCTCAGAAACCAAGCAGTATAAGTTCTTGATCTATGGCCGCACCGGGTGGATTGGCGGTGTGCTGGGCAAACTGTGCGAGGCTCAGGGGATCCACTACGCTTACGGGTCTGGGCGGTTGGAGAACCGGGTATCTTTGGAGTCCGACATCGCATCCGTCAACCCGACCCACGTATTCAACGCCGCCGGAGTCACCGGCCGCCCGAACGTCGACTGGTGCGAGTCCCACAAGGTGGAGACCATCCGGGCCAACGTTGTGGGCACGCTCACGCTCGCCGACGTCTGCAGGGAGAAGGGGCTGGTGCTCATTAACTTCGCCACCGGCTGCATTTTCGAGTACGATTCCGGCCACGTTCTCGGATCCGGCGTCGGCTTCAAGGAGGAGGACACTCCTAATTTCATTGGGTCCTTCTATTCCAAGACCAAAGCCATGGTGAGTTTCTTTTTGTTTCGTTTCTTGCCCATTTCCTTATCCTGTGAGTATATTTGTGTGGTTAAGATCCAGTATGCTACAATGCGCACTAAGCTGTTGAAATTCAAGATCTGCTGTTTAGTTATTGATTACATTTTGAATGCATTTCCAATGTGAGCTTCAATTCTTTCTGTGATCTAATCTGTTTAATGTGGGTAGTCGGAAAGGGCATGTCTTTTTAGGTAATGTGGAGCTTATTATCCAGGTGATCCTAGTAGGGTACTAGGTTGGTTGGTTGCTTTGAGGTGATGCAATTTAATTTAGATAATCTAGTCTGATTGTATTCCCTTGTGTTTGTTTGGTCTTCAGTTGCCATATCAATCTTTGTTAGTGAACTCTACTTCAATGTGTTCATATTCTGTGTTGACGAGAGAAACAGGCAGCCACTATTCGAGGGTGTGCACGAGATAAATCCTGCCTTTGTGATCCTAGCCGGCAAAGGTCCTAAACCAGGCTAGGTTGCCCATAGCTGAACGGCTCAAACCAAGAAGCCTGGGATTCGAACATGACCTTGTGGTTACAAGTTTGTATCCTTAGCCATCTTGGCTGGGATGATTACCCCCAATGTGTTCATATTCTGGGGTGATGAGGGAAACACGCAGAAACTATTCGAGGGTGTGCAGGATAAATGTCGTCTTGTGACTCTAGTCGGCAAAGGACCACCAGGAGGTAAACCAGACTAGGTTGCCCATAGCTGAACGGCTCAAACCAAGAAGGCTAGGATTTGAACTCGTGACACCACAAGTTTGTATCCTTAGTCATCTTGGCTGGGATTACCCCCAATGTGTTCATATTCTGGTTTTTAGGAGTCATAACATGGGGTGATCTGGGACTGCAAACGTAGTTCTTGGTTTTGGTTACTTTGCCTATAATTTTAGATAATCTAGTCTGGTAGTATCGCTTTGCCCTTGGTCTTGTGTTCATATCAATCTATGTTAGTGAAGTTACTTCAATGTATTCAGATTGATTCTGGTTTTTAGGAGTCTAATAACATGAATTGATTTGGGACTGCAAGCATGAAAGTAATGATCAAAACCACATTTTTGCTTATGTAGTTCTTGCCCATGGTTTCTTTTATCCATCTTGAACTTTTTACTGATTAATGGGGCTAAATTCATGGTGGTTCATCATTCCTGTTTTATTACCACCTGATCATAAGAACGATAATTTGTTGTTGATGGACTTCTTGTCGAGTGATAATGCACAACCAAACCTAGAAAGAAGCATAAAACTAAAGCCCAAAGTGGGCAGATCTCTTGTCCACACCGGCAATTTGGCCCGATTTGCTGAGCCACTGAGTTACCGTGATTTACATCTTCCCAAATGCTCTGTCAGGCCGGGGGTGTAGGAGGCCATTGGGATTGGGGATTCAACCTTTTGGGGCAAGTATAAAACTAAAGCAAAGTTATATTTGTTTTCCTCGGAATATTTGTTAATCTTTTACAGTTGTAATTAGAAAATGTTGGGCTGCATATGGGAGAATCATAGTTGCATATTAAATGTGTTTGGATTATCTTTATTAGGTGGAGGATTTGCTCAAGAACTATGAGAATGTCTGCACATTACGAGTGAGGATGCCTATCTCATCTGATCTATCCAACCCTCGTAACTTCATCACCAAGATCGCTCGCTACGAGAAGGTGGTTAACATTCCAAACTCGATGACAATATTAGACGAGCTCCTCCCTATATCCATCGAGATGGCAAAGAGAAACCTCACCGGGATATGGAACTTCACGAACCCTGGAGTGGTCAGCCATAACGAGATTCTGGAGATGTACAGGGAATACATTGATCCATGTTTTACGTGGAAGAACTTTACCCTCGAGGAGCAGGCAAAGGTTATAGTTGCTCCAAGAAGCAACAATGAGCTTGACGCTACCAAGCTAAAGAAGGAATTCCCGGAACTCATGTCGATCAAGGAGTCCCTCATACAATACGTGTTCAAGCCAAATCGTAAGACCCCCGTTGCTTGAACCTTATAAGTGGTTTGAATTTTATTTCAAGAATTTATATTTTTTTCTGATTTTGGTACAATGTTGATCGGTGTGAAGTCTACATTTCACAGGTTCTGTTTATCCAAATGTAGGCTTGTTGTGTATTGAATGTTGTATCTTCTCTCATATTTCAATATGAATAATTTGGGATTAGCACTGTAATGAATTTTTCAGCAATGTTCTGCTAAACATATTCAAAACAATTATATTGCAATCCAAACTGTACCTATAACGTTTAGTTGCTTCTTGTTTGCTGTTAATTTAATATTCAGAGTCACAGTTTAGTTTAATGGCGACTATTATAATGCATTAAGAGCTCCACCAAGCTGTTTTCACCTTTTTTTTTTTTTTTTTTTTTTTTTTGGTTATATCACGAGGTGTCCTAAGCAAATCTTAACTGTAGGAGACACTTCCAAACCCGTACTGTACCCATACTAATCCCGATTCACATATGCCCGACTCAATTAAGGGGTAAAATGTTGGCTAGATTGATTTTTTCATACAAGGGGCAATAATTATTGTATGGACCATGGTTCACATAGCGGTGTGGATCATACTATCAATAATGTACATTCAGTATACAAATAATATATTTTTAGTATATTATATTCAGGAAAAGTACATTATTTTGCATAATGTACCTTCAGTACATTGAATAATTTACCTAGAGGGAAGTTTGAACTCCCAACTTCTCTTAAAAGATGAGAGTGCACGACCACTCATGTTAACTAAACTGGTTGTGTTCTTGCTTTTTGATCGAGAAAAGTAGGCAAAATCTCGCTTTCCGATCGAGAAAAGTAGGCAAAAAATCAAAATGTATGCAACTCAAAAAGTTAGGAAAAGCAACTACTATCTAGCGACCCAAACAACACCTTTCTACCCACTCTCAAACACATCTGGGTCCAAGTAGTTAGTCCATACAACAACATTAAGTTAGTACATATATATATATATATATATATATATATATATATATAGATATTGAATCTGGTGAGGTTTCCTTTGGCAGGTAAGGTGGTGAGGCTTGATCTTGTACGTATATTTGGGGTGTTGGACGGATGAGATGAATGTTGCATTACGGGCACGTGCGTATCATTGTGTGTGTGTGGAGGGGCTTTAATTTGTTGTCTTTTTAGTTGTGTCTTTATTAGGTTATATTAATTTACATTAATTTATTTGCAGATTTTATGGGCTTGTGCAGTGATAATTATGGTCGTAATCGAATTTTATTATGTGTAGTATAACTGTGTCGTCTCTTCCCATTCCAACTGTTGCTAGATGGTCCCACCAATGTGGGTAGGGTGGTGACCAAAAGCTTAACAATTAAGCTTGGAAGATGAAGTGAAAGGTTTTTTGATTAATGGCTTCATTCATGTCCACTTAATGGGAGATTAAAGTGGGCAAATGAAAAGACAAAAGAGTTGGCTTTGTAAAGCCTATATAAAGGCCATGGATTTGGCTACCTTGGATATGAGAGAGTTCAAGAAGAAGAAAAAGAGAGGAGAGAAAATTTGTTGAGATATACAAGTGTGAGAAAATTAGCCGAGAAGAAGTTGGTGGATTTCGTAAAAATTCTTGTGCCTCGGGGTATGTTATTTTCTCTTGTATTTTGTGTTGCCTCTAATCGTTGAATTAGAGAAGCCTCCTTTGTTGTACCCATTATCTATATAGTGGAAGGTTTACTGGCTTGTGCCCGTGGTTTTTTTACTCCTTGCCTTGAGGAGGTTTTTCCACGTTAAAATTCTTGGTGTTCTTCTTGGTGCCGTTTATTTATTTTCATTGTGCTAATTATATATTCTTGCGAGCTTTCTTCCCAACACCAACCGCCTCTTCTTCTTTTTGTAACCTTCTCCCTGACCGGTCATCTTCTTCATTTCTTCTTCCTTCTCCTAGCGTTTCACGACGGTTCGTTTTTGCACAAAGGTATAGCGTTCGGCACGGCGGGCTCTTCGAACCGGAGTTCCAAGCGGTTGAGGACGGCGTCTTCCGGCGGCGTTCCAGGTATTGCTTCTGTGTTGTAGTGTTGCTTATGGTGTGGGTCGCGTATTCTGGGTGTTTTTTGTGGTGCATGTCGTCCTGGATGGCGGTTTTAGCCGCGATGGGGGGTTGCTGTGCAGATAGGTCCGGTGAGTGTGGGTGGGGTGTTTTTCTTCGAGTTTTACCGGTCGCCGTTTTTTTTTTTTTTTTTTTTCTCGGGCGGATATGTGATTCAGGGGGCTTGTTTTGTTTTGCATGGCAGCGTCTGGGTCGGTGGTCTGTGGTGGGGGGGGGGGGGGGGGTTGGGCAGCGCCCTTTTGGTCTCTAGGGGTCGTGTGTCTAGGGTTTCCGGGTGGGATGGTTCGGGGTTGGGTTTTTTTTTTTTTTTTTTTGGTTTTTGTTTTTAACCGCCGTGTAGGTTCTGCGCGCGGTGTCGATGGGTTGATTGGGATTTGTGGTGTTTTGGACGGTGTCGCCGTGTGGGGTGGTTTTTTTTTCTTTTTTCCCCGGTTAGTAGTCTGTCCGGGGGTATGTGCGTTATATCATGTCGGCGTGTGCAGTCGAATGGTTTCATATTGTCCAATGTTTGGTTTCAATTATGGATTGTGTAGAAAGTTATTTTTGTTTGGTTTCATATTGTTAGCATTTTTGGGGTGTAGTGTGTACATATGTTTTTTTTTGGATTCCTCTTGTTTCCATTTTCGAATTGGAGCATATGGTAGGTGTTGGGTTTGTGCCTAGTTGTTTTCTTTGTACAATGTTAGTTTTATTTCTCTGTATATCGTTTTTTGATTTTCTTTGTTGCCTTTTTTAAAAAAAAAAAAAAAAAAAAGGCTTTAGTTTAGACGGGGTGGGTTAGGGGGGTGAGGGCTTGCTGTGAGGCGGGTGGTGGGTGTATGCGTGCGTATAGTCTGTGCGTTTGGCTTATTTAGTTGTTTTTACGCTTTTCAGGGGTAGGGGGTGGGTGTATGCGTTGTAGGATTTGGGTGTGTGCAGTACGTTCTACATGCTATTATATGTGTTCACTGCTTTTTAATTTTTGAACTTTGGTAGTGTAAATTAGCCATGTAAATATGTTTGTGTTTTTTTATTATAGAAAAAATGATGCTATGCTGTGATGTTTTCAAATAAGTTATGCTCTGCCGCATGGGGAACCCTGATCAAATTTAGTTTTCTCTTTAATTGCTAATTATAATTGTCACAAACTAAAAAAGTTTTTATTAATTTGTCAAATTTTATGAGTTTTAACATTATTGTTATATAATGTTGGTTGTAATTTTGGTCACAGCACATTAATTTTTTTTCTTTTAATTACATTGTTTAGGGTTAAATATGTTGGTTATAAAACATTAACAATATGTGTTTAAATGTGTCGACCAACATTTCTTTTTAGAATTACAGTTATTACTATTATTACTTTTATTATATTCTTTTTACTGTCTGTGCATTTTGATCACATGGCGTGTGCGTTTGACTGTTTTTCGAATATGTGTTTTTTATTAATTTGTCAAATTTTAAGAGTTTTAACATTATTGTTATATAATTTTTTTTTTCGGTGTAAACCACACATTGTGGTCCGGGTCTTTCTCTGTCCGTTTAACGGTCCAGGTCCACCCAGTTCGCTCCGAGAGGCACAGAAGCTGGCCCAAAGGGAATCGTTACTTGTGGTAATTGAACCCATGTTATCCCAGAATTCTCCCCCACAAAGAGAGCTCATTTGCCACTTGAGTTACCCTGTTGGGTTATTATTGTTATATAATGTTGGTTATAGTTATTGTCTCAGCACACGTATTTTTTTCCTTTAATTAAATTTTTAAGGGTTAAATATGTTGGTTATAAAACAGTAACCGTATATGTTTAAATGATTCCACCAACAAATCTTTTTAAAATTACAATTATTACAATTATTACTTTTATTATATTATTCTTACTGTGTGTGCATTTTGATATAATGGTCTATGCGTTTGGCTTCATTTATTTGTTATGTCGGATATACTAATTTACAGGTTGTATGCGTATAATTTTTACTGGGGTTGTGTGCATATAATTTTTATTGGCGTGTGCAGGAGGGTATTGTCTTGTTAGTTCGGTCATTCGTTGTTTGTTGTTATTCTGGTGGTAATATTTTTTGTAATGCGTAGTTCGTTGTTTTGGTCTTTGCGTTTAAATTTTTCGTATTTTTTTCCAAGTGCACTTCGGTAGTTTGTAAATTTTTCAATTTACCATAGTCTTTCACTGCGGTTGTTACCCATTTCGTTTGTGTTTTCCGCTCGTGGCCTGTTTTACTAGTGTGCACTTCGTTTTTCCCGTCTGTGCAGTACAGTTTTTAGGTCTATGCGTACGGTTTTATTCACTTACTTTTTTACAAGGTGTTTTTATTGTTTTTGTTATTCAGTTACTTTTTTTTTTTTTTTTTTTTTTTTTTTTTTTTTTTTTTTTTTTTAACGCCCGTGTGTATGGATTTTTTATGAGTCGCTTTGTCATATTGTTGGTGTGTTTGGATACTCTTTCATAATTTATGTATGTTGCGTTACCTTTGTTTCGTCGTTTTCATTGTAGAGAACGATTCTGATGTGTTTGTATCCCCGCCTGGTGCTGGTTCGTCTGTTGTGCAACTAGGTCTACAAGCCCCCCCCCCCCCCCCCCTCGGTTGCGGTTTCGACCCCAGTTCAAGTTCAGCCACCCTTTGCTGCGGTGCAAATTGGGTCCCCCCCGGTTCCTCCGGTCGCGATGTCCACTCCTGTTCAGGTACGAGCGCCTTTGGATGGGGTGCGAGTTGGGTCTGGTGGGGATGCGGGGGTGGTGCTCCCGTCTCTTATACTCGCGCATTGCCCAAGCATTTGATGTCTAAGTTTAAACACTTCAGTGCTTGCCAACGTAAAACAGTGGTTCAAATTGGCTTGGGGGAATTGTTGAATCTTGAGGTGGAAGATTTCCCCAAGCGGTTGAGTAGGTGGCTTTTGGCTCAGTTTGATTCTTCAAACATGTGTGTGCGTTTAGCGAATGGTGCAGTACTACCTGTCACAGAGAATGATGTCCATGCCACTTTGGGGTTGCCCTGTGGAGGTGTTGCTATTACCAAAAGGCTTAAAGACGATGTTAGCGACACTCTCAAAGAGTGGTGTTCCAAATTTGAGGTTTCGAAGCATTCGGTGATGTTGGCTAAGATAGGGGATATGTTGCGGACCCTGGCTTGTTTGGAGGGTGATGTTTGGTTTAAACGTCACTTCGCTGTGTTGGCCGTTAGTATTTTTGGGTCCCCGATGAAAAATGGGTATGCCAATCAGCTTGTATTCCACCATTTCGAAGATTTGGATGAGATAAAAAATCTCAACTGGTGCAAGTTTGTGTTGGACTGTTTGGTCGAGGGGCACGCTAAGTGGATTGTTGACCCGTCTAAGCCATTCGCGGGGCTTGCTCTGATGTTGTTGGTATGCTATTCCATTCAGTACTTGATTCCGTGTTAGTCGTGTGCGTGCATTTGTGTATTATGTGCAAGTTACTAATGCGTTCCCGGTTTTAGCTCCTTTATGTTGACAGGGTTGTGCAGTCGGACAGGGTCGTTCCCTTCGTTTAGAGGTTGGGCTACGGGTCTTCTTAAGGCTCGTGAGCTGGCTGAGGTGGGGATTGGAAGGTTTGGTGTTGGGAATATAGTTGGGGCTTTTGTTCCTCCAGTTTTTCGTAGTGCTCCATGTGTTTCTGCTCGTGCTGCCCTCCAGGTCTTTTTTCCTTATGCCATTATTTGTCCTCTAGTTCTCGGGGTTGTGTCCCTCTATGTTTTGAGTAGTCGTTGCTTGTGTGTGGTAGCTAAATGTTTTTTATGCTTGTTTTTTATGCTGTTAAAGCCTTTTCTCGTTTTATTTTCCAGCATGATGATACTCTTCGTGATTCTGTATCGGCTGGGGGTCTGGTGTTGTTAAGGTATTCCCTCCTTTTTTCCCCCGCTTCCCTTGTTTGCGTTTTCCCAATAGGTGTATGCAGTATATCCCTAAGTGTGTGCGACCTATTTAATCAAGTATCTTGTGGCCTTTCTGTGTTCGTGTTTCTTTTTTGTATTTGTTTCATATGTTACTCGGGTACATTTTTCTAACTGTGTGCGTGTTTGTCCACTGGTGCGTGCGGTTTATTGATAGCCCATGTTATGTATTTTTCTTTTTACTCAAGTCTGTGCTCTGATTTATGGGTCCTTTTGTTTATGTTCTTTTTTTTTTTGGGATAAAGGCGGTTGTTTTTAAAATGCCGGATGCGTTTCATATTGGGTGTTTATTTGAGTCCTTTTTCCTATTTTTTTTTAGGATAAAACCCGTTCTATTTAAAATGCCGGATGCGTTTCAACTTCGGTGTTTATTTGTTTTTTTTTTCCTTTTTTTTTTTGGCCCATTTTATAATAATTGACTCAGTTGAAATGGGGCAGGCGCAGGTGGGTGCAGTACGCCCCTAGGTCTGTGCGAACTAATTAATCAAGTATCTTGTGGTCTTTTAGTGCTTGTGTATTTTCCCCCCCTTGTTTTATATGTTAATCGGTTACATGCTTCTTACTGTGTGCGTTTCTATACGCTGGTTCGTGCGGGTTTTTTGTAGTACATGTTAAGACTTTTACTTTTTAGTGCAGTATGTGCTCTGGTTTACGAGCCTTTTTTTCCTTTGTTTTTTTTTTTTAAATAAAGGCCGTTGTATTTAACATGCTGGATGCGTTTCAATTCCGGTTGTATTTTCTTTGTTTTTAATTTTTTTGGCCATTTTATAATACTTGAATCCGTTGAAATGGTGCAAGCGCCTGGTGAATTTTTTGTTTTGAAGATGGGCGCATTAGACGCTGCGTTGGATGATGTTGTGCAAATCATTGGGATTCACCCTCAATGCTCGACCCGCACAGATAGCGTTTTGCGTGTATTATTCGGCGGAGGATCATTTCTTTGTTGGAGTGCCATGCATCTACAGAGCCAGTTGGCCTTGCAAATACGGGCGGTGCCACGACCAATAGTGCAGATGAGATTTTGAGTAACCCAGAGAGCTTTCAGGTTGTTGATGAAGCGGTTAGGGCGGTACAGGATCAGAACGCGCGCCCAGAAGTTCCACATATGGGGCCATGTGTTGTTGAGAAGCAGGTTGGGCCTATTAGTGATGATGTCGGAGGTGTGCCACCCCAGCATGATCGGGTGTCTGTGCAAGTGTCATCGGGGGGTCCAGTGGTTGATTCCCAAGTTGCTGTATGTATGATTGTGTACAAGCGCAGGAAAGTTAAGCGTGTGTAGGATGTATGTGGATGGTAGACACTTATTTTGTGGCTACAACTACTAGTGGCCTTTTTTTTGTTGTTTGTTAACTGGGGTAGGTTAGTTGTCACGCATGGTACTGTACTTTCTATGTGGTGCAGATGTGTTGTATAACGGTTGGTCCTACCTTACTAACTGATAATGGACAGTAATTTTTGGTCTTTCACACATACTTTCTACTTATTACGCACGCACTGCTCATTTTATGGTTATTTCTACGTTCATTAGGGGTGTGATGATGTTCCTTCGTTCAGTCTTAGGTTGACGCAAGAACTCCCTACCCAATGTTGGGAGGAGGTGGATGCAATTGTGCGCGAATATGTGGGTGATACTTCAAATGTTCCAACCGGAGGTTGTAGGTATGCACCTTGTGTACCTGTAAGTATTAGTGTGGATGCCTTTTTGTTATCATTATACCTTTTTTCGGCCCCTGGTTCTTCCATCATCCCCAATCCTCTCTGTTCCACATCCATGTTGGTAATAGGTGCGTGCGTTGGAACACCAAGTCTCTCCTGCCCCAAAATCACTGTCCGTTGGGGTTGCCGTTACGGACGGGGTCGTGACTGCACGTGGTTGGGGTGTAGGTGGTAAGAACTTTCAGCATGTCTTTTCAACTCCTACTGAGGTATCGTTTTGTCTCCCTGGTTGCTTTTTCCCCACTACTGTTTATGTTGTTTTGTATATATTTTTTCATCCCTCGTTTGTTTTCATGTCGCAGCAAAACCCTACGCTCGGTCCGTGTAAGGGCGTGGTATCCAGTCTGTCGATACGTGTAGCACCAATCAAGGCTTCACTTCCTGTAGTGCAGGATGTCGGTGCTTTGCGCACCATCGATTTCAATTCTTATGCGCTCCTCACGCGTACTCGCGCTGTCAATATGCATGCTGCCAATAATATTGATCCTCAAGCTGTTTATGATTGAGTTGCTCATACTTCAAATGTTGACCTGTAAGAATTTTCACTTTATTACATTTGGTCTTTCGGGGTTCCGACGTATTATGAATTTGAATTTAATGCTTCTAATGTTACAGGACAGCAGAATTATTTAACTACTGTGGCCGTTCCGCTCGTCGGTTCGACCTTGTGTCATTATTGGAAAGGAACAAAGTGCTGGTGGGTGTGTTGAGTGCTTGGTCGTGCATTTTGAATGCCCGTGAGAGGACCAAGCCGGTTGGTGCACCAACGCGGTTATTTGCATCTCCCACCACAACGGTTAGCCCATCATCCCCTTTTAGGTCGTGTCTTTTTCCCGTAGAAACCGTTTCATTTCGATACTAATATTTTTTGGTCGTGCAATTGTACTCGGTGGTTCAAATTACGGTCGCATGGTCTCATCGGTTGGGTTGGTTTTCTGCTGCGTTGGAGGCCGATTTGCAGGTGTCACCATATGAATTATGGTCTGATATTGACATGGTTAGTGCAATCTCTAATCCATTCATATTTTGCACATTTGAATTCTCTATATGTGCCCATTTGTCTTGTGGTCATATTAGTGAAATCGTTTTTTAATTTTGGTGTATACGCTACCCTTTTTTTGGCAGTTGATCTTTCCGATAATAGATAAGTCGCATTATTACGTCGTTGTTGTTGATGTTCGACGGCTGAAATTTGACTTCATCGATAACTCATCTGTGGGGGGGCGGGGGGTATCACTTGACAAGTACGGGGATACCCCTTCTGTGTTGGTATTTATTTGTCCTTCTACTTTGTTGGTGTTTTACTTTTTACCTAATGGCGCATCGTTATATACTAGTCATCATTGTATTCATTTGGCGTTATGACCATTTTTTTTTTTTAAATAGAGAGATGTGCTCTCGGTCTTTTTTGAGGATGCTAGTTATCCAGATCTTTACGTAAAGGTGTTGCAACTAATCCCAAGGAGAGTCCGAATGTCATGGCGCGATACAAAAAACAAGTTGGATTGTGGGGTTTTTGCCATGCGTCATATGGAGACGTACGTAGGCCAGTCGATTGCTTCCTGGGATTGCAGCCTTAGTAGGGGAGACGGACGTGCATTGCTCTCCCTGCGTGTGCGGTATGTCTATGAAATTCTAATGTTTCATAGAAACACATGTCGCCAAGCGATTGTCAACAGTGCTGGTGGTGCTCAGTGAATGGAAGGTGGTGAATGAAAGACGTGTAACTGGTAGTTGTTTACCGCATCAACATTTTTTTCGTACATTTAAGTTTTGGATGTTGTCAAACAGTTGGATATTTTGTCGCGTGCGCTAACATTATTTGTACGTGTTCCAATAATTAGTTTTCCATTTCGGTTAGTATGGTATTCCGTTGCTTATGGTGTCGGTACATTCTACTGTTCATGCACAAGCACTGTGCAGCTAATTGTGAGCATTTTTGTCTATATTAGTAGTGCATCTACCACTCTATAACAAGTCACACAACCTATCGACATAAAACAAAAACCCTAAAACCGCACACATGTCTGCACGGACCTATATTCAACGCTGCACAGTACATTTCCTCCCTAGAATTTCTAATTTCTTCCTGCGCCCATCTTGTCCTACTGGGATACGCATTTAACTAAGCGTCCCTTATGCTAACTTTGTAACTAGGGTCGTGGTCATGGGCAACCCCCACGTTCGCTCTGAATATAACATTCACTTGCACACACTAGCCAAAACACACTCAGGAATTTAAAAACATTTAGAATTTAACAACTACGTATTTTCCTTATCAATTCAAAGGGTCCATTTCCATAAGTTACCGTTTTCAAATACATTATTCATTTCATTTTTAATATTGCATTTGGTACTATTGTGCATTACATGCTATATGAATGCTCATGCACCGACTATAACATTCGCTTGCACACGCGATCAAACACTAACAAAGTTTATATACTCTCTAGTTAAATATTTCTGAATTCGTTCTACATTTAGAATTTAACAACTCCGTATTTTCCTAATCAATTCGAACGATCCATTTACTTTATTTAGCAAATTCACGGAGTTTATTAGTTTCATTTTTTATATTGCTTTTTTAAACCATGATAGTGCATGTCCGTATTGGTGCTCATGCTACAACTATAACGGTTACTCGCACTCGCGTCCAAACACTCACAAAATTTATAAACTCTCTGTTAACATATTTTCAAATACGTTCAATATTTGAAATTTAACATCTACGTATTCTCCTTATTTATTCAAATGATCCATTTCTTTACTTATCCGAATTCTGAGAGTGTATTCTTTTAATTTTTAATTAAACTTTATTCAATTCCTGTTTTAAAAACCATTCTTTTTCCACCGAAGTCCATGTTAATATCAATGCAAATGGTATCACAAAATCATGCACAAACTGGGTTTCTGAAAAAAAAAAAAAAAAAGAATTCATTAATCTACACGCGCAATGCACACACTCGCCAGGATATTTGCACATCAGCTGTCCATAACATTTAACCACCTTAGAATCTCAAAAAACACACATTATTAAAATGTTTGTACTTCTGGTTAATAATTATTAAAGGACTAGTGGGATAACTACTTCCGTGGGCAGCTTCGGCTATTATGCCCATCTGCCAGTCCACATGTTTTGCATGTGCGTTTTTTCTTAGAATGCTCCATCATTGCTACCTCCCTTGCTGATTTCATTCGTTTGCCAGACCATTTGGTTTTTGCTACGGGAGGTGGTTGCACTTCTATCATCTCTGGGGCTACGACATCGCAATACGACTCCATTATTGCACGCTTCCCATTTTCATTCACCTCTTGTTCTACGTCCTCCCCGAATGTCGCTTCAAACTCTTCAATGCACAGTCTCATCTCCTTCATTTTTTCGGGTCTTGCTTTGGCCTTGCCCAAACATCTATGAAATATATTAATTAGTTATCCTTCTTCATTGTTGCCGTGCGCCAAATTATTGGTACCATTCTGTTTATCTTCGTCCCTATCAGTGGGGGAGTGCTTAACTGCTTCTCGTGCCCATCGGGGTGTTATATGTTGTGGGGGGATGTCATCGATATGTTCATCTTTGAGTACGACAAAAACATGGCTACAAAGGAGTCTAATTCTTGCGTACATTCTGCATGTGCATTCTATGTTGCTCCCATCTTGCACTATAAATGTGTATCGTTGTTCGTTTTCATCCTCAACCACATATGTCTTCAACCCTTCTGCCTCGGTGAATGCTCGAACTCGACATTTAAAACACCCGGCACTTATTTCATTTTGGACCTCATAAAAAATAGTCAGTGTGTACACTGCTGCTGCTAATCGCTTAATGCGTAGGAGGGTCTCAAAAACTGGGGTATGTCTGGTGCAACTTGCGCTTAGTTCTAGGTGGTTTTTTCGTTGTTTTCTTACCGCACGCTCAAAACGGCTGAAAAATTCTACCAGGCATAAGTGTTTGTTCATGTTACCCTGGAAAATCCTATTCTCCGCCTCTGAACGGGAAGTGTTACGTAGTAGCCCACCCATGAACACATCATCGAAAAATGCGGGTTCCCATGACGCACGCTCCTCGTACATACGGGTTAGCCATCGGTTTTCATGTACGCCGTATTTTCCAATTACTGTTTTCCACCCAATCTCGAATTCTGTTCTCGTTGATTTCTCGTTCCACATAACACTATTCAATGCCCGTCGGAACTCATTATTCTTTGACGTCTCAGCTCCCACTTTCTCGCTAACCTTAGTCATTATGTGCCACATATAGTAACGGTGGCGACTACCTGCAAACACATCTGCGATTGCAATCTTCATAGATGGGTCTTGATCGGTTATTAGAGCAAATTACACTTTTGGTCCTATGACTATAAGGGGCATGTTAATTTCAGTACTTGACTTTAGAAACAAACAATTTAGTCCTGTAACTATGTAATTTCTAACACATTTGGTCCTTCCGGCCAAATCACTGCAAAAATTTGACCGGAAAAACCAAACCCATTTGACCGGAAAAACCAAAATCGGTCATTTCAGTCCAACACCAATAAATTAGTGCTGCGTTGTCGCCAAAACCCGTGAAATCCAGCTGCCTCGCAAGCTTCTTTGTCAGAACATCCGCTGACGCAAGTACCGGCGCCGCGGCCACTGTCGAAGTCACCTCCGGTTGTGACCTCTTTGGAGGGAAACCCCCTCAATCACTTTTCTCCATTCAAAACGATAATAAATCGTCGCAGAAAAAATAAATAAATAAATAAATACACAGATTAAATTAAATAACACCTCACAGATTCCCCACTCCGAAACTCCCAGAAATTCAACAAATTCCCAATTCCAAAACAGTATTTGGAGCAATAATTTATTGGTGTCGGATTAAAATGACCGTTTTGCCCCACTTATATTTAATTTAAAATGGGTTTGATTTTTCCGGCCAAATTTCGCCGGTGATTTGGTCGGAAGGACCAAATGTGTTAGAAATTGCATAGTTACAAGACTAAATTGTTAGTTTCTAAAGTCAAGTACTGAAATTAACACGCTCCTTATAGTCATAGGACCAAAAGTGTAATTTGCTCTCGGTTATTATTATAGGTGGTGCAGTCCCCATTGCGTTCCTGAAGTGTTTTAGTGCCCAGCTGTACGACTCCATGTCCTCCTTATCAAGCAGGGTCGCTGCAAATGTCACACATCGTTTGTGGTTGTCTACTCCTGTGAATGGGACAAACACAAGGTTGTACCTGGATCCAATATATAGCAATTAGTCGCCCGTCCAATATTTGGCGGTATGAATACAATATATAGCAATTAGTCGCCCGTCAAATATTTGGCGTTATAATTCATACGCAAACTTTTCAAGCATGTCTCAGTCGAATGCAAAATTTACAAATGAATAACGACCAGCCTTGGTGTTTAGAGGCCACTATATACCGTACTTACACTTGCACAAACCTAATGAAAAGCTTGCACATGATACACACACACGCACAGACCAACAACCCTTGCACATACTGCTCTTTATTTACAGCATAAGTAGTTAGGCAAAGACACCCTCACCATGCCACTAAAGAGCTAACTTACACACACGCTCAGACCCACGGATCATGCACATTATACTCTTTATTACCTGTATACGTGGTCACCGAAAGATATCCCCACCCTTTGACTCAAGTTTAAATTTACGCACCCATCTATTTAACTTAACTCTCTCATACCTATTTGTTTTGTACGTTGCATCAAAGGATACCACGTCGCCAAACGCACCGTAGTTTTTTCTTGCCATACCAACCGCCCAGAAGACACGAGCTAACTGATCATTTGCGTTCACCTCATATTCGAAGTACATATCAGCACAATCTGTTTTCTGTTCAAGATAGTTTGAAATTACCATTTGCACATCTCCCCATTTCATGTACGCTAATAGCTCTCTCCTGTAATTCTTAAAGTCCTATTGCGTCGCACCCACGTTCTCCAGACCACCTACCATCTCGGCATATATGTCGAAACTTTTGCTTGCACCGACGTTCGCTTTTCCGCAGTTTGTAATTAATTGTTGGTGTGCAATCTCCAATTTTCGATTGACTTTCATAAATGGTTTGTAGCTTTCCTCACATAGACAGTGTGTGTGTCTTTCTTCAAATTTGTGAACCTTATATCTCCCGTCGCTATCTATCTTTAATACAATCTTAGCACCGCAACCAACTCTATTAGTGGTCCGACGTAGTTTGTTTTCCAAACTCCCTTCTTTACCCAATGTTTCTTTGCCCCTTGTCTCCTTAAACCCTTGCCGCGAACACACTACATCCTTTTTCAGAACAATACCTAAATTGTTCTTTTTATCCGAACTTCGACGCACATCAAATCCAGTTGTTGCAGCATACTTCGTATAGAATTGGATTCCATCATCCATTGTATTAAACATTTGGCATTCATATGGTTTCAGGCTACGGTCGCATTCCATATACCAATATTTCATACCTCCAGGGCTAATATCCATTTTGCAATCCTTTTCTGATTCGTTTTCACCGGTGGCCTCTACATTGCACACACCTGTAACATATGTTTCGTTACCGTATACATAGTAAACCACATGTCATCTTTATATCATCAAAATAAATAATTTGTGTCTGGGTTATTAATTTGTTTTTTTAAATATAAATTCTCCCGGCTAATAGCAAGTCATGTAACTATGTTACGCTACAACTGTTGATATGCATGCATCTACTTTCTTTCTTAAACTTTAAGCTCTAAATAGTCTGTCCCAAATCCAAGGTCGCTAGTTAATTACTGCTTAGTCGTATGTTGCACATGCTCAGTAACTGCGTTGCACCTACCATATGCTCTAATTCGAATAATGCTAACAAAACGAATCCAAACAAAAATAACCTTTTTAACAACACATTATTGAAACCAAACATTGGACGATTGCACACTCCGACATGATATATCGCATATACCCCTCACATATTACTATCTGGGTGGAAAAAAAAAAAAAAAAAAAAAAAAACACCACCACCACGCCATCACCGTCCGATCCGCACAACACCCTAGTAACCCATCAACACCGCAAGCAAAACCAACACGCCGATTAAAAACAAAAACACAAAAAAAAAGGCTTAGTAAATATATTTGTATTAAACGCCTTCCGCATGTGCTCATTAGACAGATACGCTTTGTACTGCACTTACTTGCACACTAAGGTTTCCCAACGCACAGACTCATCATAATATATGCACAGCCATACGAAAAGCGTATAACAGATCAAATACGGACGCACATACCTCTATCTATCTGCGCCATCACTGTGGCCGTTGATGCTGTTGGAAAAATTAGCTTAAAATAGAATAAAATGGCATATTAAGTGGCTATTTTGTGGTACAATTATCAGTGGGGTCCACTTCCGATTTGGGTCGGGTCAAAGTGGATTCGGATTCTTCGTAGTAAGACGAAGAGATTGATATATTGTACGCTCAAAACGGATAATGGGTGAATGAGATATTGATTCTCAAAGTAGACCCATTTAAGTTGGGAAATGAAGGAAAAATGTAGGACTTTGTCCCACATTGGTTTGGAAACAAGATTTGCCCCCCTTATATACATGAGCTCTTTTCAAGCTTGTAGAATTGTATAGCATAGAGGCTCTCTCGCGCGGGGGGGGGGGGGGGGGGTGGGTGCAAATCAAAATCCAACTAGAGGACATCAAAAAGGCTTGAAATCAAGCCCGAGCTCGCGTGCGCCGGCACCTGCGGGCACGAATGTCGTCCGGAAATGGGCTGGCCTTGCAGGCTAAGTTATGCCTAACTTCGGTATCATTTTCCAACTGATATAGTCACTTGGTTCGGCCGGAACCGAACCGAGAGCACCTACTCTCGTGCTACAGAGGAGCAAGAGAGGATATGGTGCACCGAGAGCACAACTCTCGTGCATCTGTGACCTACTCTCGTGCTACAGAGGTGCAAGAGAGGCTGTGGTGCACCGAGAGCACAATTCTCGTGCATTCTGTGACCACGAGAGTGGTGCACTCTCGGGTTGCACCACAGTGCACACGAGAGATGTACTCTCGTGTTGCTGGTCCGTGTGCTCTCGTGTGAACCTGCACCCCAACGGTCTGAAACCCGAAAGTTCAGCCTGTTGTACAGATTAAACTCATCTGTTACGGAATTAATACTATTTTAATTCCAATTTTAAATCTGAGTTTAATCCTACTTAGTGGGTGACCGTTACATGTGTTATACAATTGGTTTAATACCAATTAAAAGCCATGTTGAATGCTATCCCTTCCAACAGCCCTATATAAAGAGAGGTAGAGCAGTAGAATTTTAAAAAAAAGTGAGAAACAAAAGGAATTCCAGTAGCTTTTCATCTCAAAACTCTGCCTCTACTTTCTTCTTTTAGCCAACCAGTGTTCCAGCTTTGCTTTGTTTGCCGGGTTCCTTGTTTAGGTGCTTAAACAAGGAATCGTAGCACGTTTTATCCTGGGAAACCTAGGCTACAACGCTCCTAGCACTTGTGGGAGGTAGCAAATAAGGTTTTAAGGAAAAGAACCTTGTGTTCGAACTCGTGCTAAACCTATACCCAAACACTCAACCTTTTCCTTCCCAATTTTCTGTTTTCCCATATAATATTAATCTTTCCGTAGGATTATTATTATTTTGGGATTTTACAACCATATTACCCAACAATCTTAAAACCTTATTTCCGTTTCCCGTTGGTTGTTTATCTCTAATTTCCTAGAAGAAATGGAGAATCCAGTTTTGCCAGCTCTCGGGGAGGAGAATGTTGTTGAGAACAACAGTGGTGGGAATGGCAATAATGTTGCTAATTCCCAGGCTACACCAGTGAACGTTGGTTCACAAGATGGTGGGAGCACCGAGGGATATATTCCCATGACTCGGGTACCTACGGTACCGAGTGGTTCGGCCGAAAGACCGGAGAAATTCACCGGTATTGGATCGAATTTCAAAAGGTGGCAACAAAAGATGTTGTTCTACCTAGCAACTCTCGGCTTGGCGAGATTTTTGACCGAGAAGGTTCCCGAACTAAGGGAACAGGATGCCCAATCCGTGATGGCAGTTGGCTATTGGAAGGATTCGGACTTCCTATGTCGAAACTACATCCTAAATGGATTGTGTGATGCGTTATACGATGTATATCGCAAGATTGGCACAGCGAAAGCGCTGTGGGAAGCTTTGGATCATAAATACCGAAGTGAGGATGCCGGCGCAAAGAAATTTGTGGTTGGCCGATTCCTTGACTTCAAAATGGTTGATTCCAAAACCGTGCTAAGTCAGGTTGAAGATTTACAACTAATCTTTGATGAAATCCGTGACGAAGGCATGACGTTGAGTGAAGCCTTCCTAGTGGGATCTGTTATCCACTTGCTGCCTCTAGGGTGGAAGGACTTCAAGAATTACCTTAAGCATAAGCGAAAGGAAATGAACCTGGAGGACCTGATCCAGCGACTCCGAATTGAGGAGGGGAACATGACGAATGATGGAAGAAATTCTGTCACTATTGGTGCTAAAGCCAATGTTGTGGAGCATGCTAAAAACTCCAAGAAAAACAAGAAGGACAAGCAAAAGCTAGGTCCGAAAGGAGGCATTACCAAGAAGAAATTTCATGGAAAATGCTTCAATTGTGGCAAGACTGGCCACAAGTCCTCTGAGTGCAAAGTTCCAAAGAAGAAGAACAAGAGTTCTGAAGCCAACATGGTTGAGGAAAGCAATCAGAAGGAGGTCGAGATTAGCCTTTCGGCTATGGTGACCGAGGTGAACCTCGTGGACTCGAACCCACGAGAGTGGTTCATTGATACTGGTGCAACAAGGCATTTATGTTGCAACCGAGAGATGTTCAACACCTTTGAGACCGTCGAGGGCGAGAAGGTTTGGATGGGAAACTCTGCTCAGTCTGCTGTGGAAGGCGTGGGCAAGGTGGTTCTGAAGATGACTTCCGGGAAGGAACTGACGTTGAACAACGTGCTGTATGTTCCAGAGCTGAGGAAGAATCTGGTGTCTGGCTCACTGTTGAACAAGCATGGCTTTCGCATGGTGTTCGAGTCAGACAAGGTTGTTTTGTCTAAGTTAGGAATGTTTGTAGGCAAAGGTTATGTAACTGATGGGCTTTTTAAGCTCAATGTAATGCCTATTATCATGAATAAGAGCAAAGTTAATTTCGTTTACTTGCTTGAGTCTTCCAATTTGTGGCATGGTAGACTAGGTCACGTTAATTATAATTCTATACGTAGATTAATTAACATGGACCATATTCCTAATTTTCAAATTAACACAAATAACAAATGTGAAATTTGTGTTGAGGCAAAATTAACAAAAGTACCTTTCAAATCGGTTGAAAGGGAAACTGAACCACTAGAATTAATCCATAGTGATTTGTGCGATTTTAGATCGATACAAACGAGAAGTGGTAATAAATATTTTATCACGTTTATCGACGATAGCACACGTTATTGCTATGTGTATTTGCTTAAAAGCAAAGACGAAGCCTTGGAAAAATTCATTCTTTATAAGAATGAAGTTGAAAACCAACTTAATTGTAAGATTAAGAAAGTTAAAAGCGATCGAGGTGGTGAGTATGAAGCACCTATTGGTGACTTCTGTGCGAGTGTAGGTATAATACACGAGCGTACTGCACCTTACTCACCTCAATCGAACGGTGTTGCCGAACGAAAGAATCGTACATTGAAAGATATGATGAATGCGATGCTTAAAAGTTCAGGCCTACCTCATGACGCGTGGGGTGAGGCTATTTTGACAAGTAATTACCTTTTAAATAAGGTACCCCACAAGAAGCTCGATAAGACTCCTTATGAGCTGTGGAACGGTAGGAAACCTTCCTACCAGTACCTGAAAGTGTGGGGGTGTCTTGCCAAAGTTTTTGTGCCAACACCTAAGAAAGTAAAGATAGGTCCTAAGACGGTGGACTGTATCTTTATTGGCTATGCACATAATAGTAGTGCTTATCGGTTCTTAGTACACGAGTCCCATAATCCGGACGTACACGAGAACACGATAATAGAATCAAGGAATGCATCTTTCTTTGAAAATGTATTTCCTTGTAGGTCCAATGAGGGACCGAGTTCGTCAAAACGAACGTTTGACGAAGCTATGGATAATGATAGTGGGGAATCCGAGAGAGAACCCGAGCTCGAGCCAAGACGCAGTAAGCGGGCGAGAGTTGGAAAATCATTCGGTCCTGATTTCTAACTTACTTGTTGGAGTATGATTCGAGTACTCTAACTTGTTTATTAGAAAATGAACCCGATTTTCTATCTTGTTTGATAGAAAACGAGCCTCGAACGTACGGAGAAGCCGTGACTTCTACAGAAGGACCAATGTGGAAAGAGGCTATTAAAAGTGAAGTGGATTCTATTTTACAGAATCACACTTAGGAACTTGTTGATCTTCCTCCGGGTAGTAAACCCTTAGGATCCAAGTGGGTTTTTAAAAGGAAGATGAAACCCGATGGTTCCATCGAGAAGTATAAGGCTAGGCTTGTAATCAAGGGTTACAGGCAACGCGAGGGCCTTGATTACTTCGACACGTATTCTCCCGTGACGAGAATAAATTCCATTAGAATGATACTTGCTATAGCCGCGCTGCGGAATTTGGAAGTTCATCAAATGGACGTTAAAACCGCTTTCCTAAATGGCGAGTTAGATGAGGAAATCTATATGGAACAACCCGAAGGGTTCGTGGTTCCGGGCCAAGAAAGGAAAGTGTGTAAGTTGGTTAAATCGCTATATGGTTTAAAACAAGCGCCTAAGAAATGGCACGAGAAGTTTGACCATGCGATGTTAACTAATGGGTTTAAAATAAACGAAAGTGACAAATGTGTCTACGTTAAGGAAACGATAGACGGTTATGTCATTCTTTGTTTATACGTAGATGACATGCTCATCGTTGGTAGTAACGATCGAATGATCAAGTCTACCAAAAACATGTTAAATACGAGATTTGACATGAAGGATATGGGTTTGGCTGATTTAATCCTCGGGATTAGAATCATTAGAAGACCTGATGGTCTGGTGTTAAGCCAATCGCATTATATTGATAAAATCCTTGAAAAATTTAACAAGGATAATCATCAAGGGACTAGGACGCCATTAGATCGAAGCGTTCATCTAACCAAGAACCACGGGGAGTGTATTTCTCAAGTAGAATATGCTCGGGTTATTGGTAGTTTGATGTATCTAATGAGCTGTACTAGGCCGGATATTGCCTTTGCGGTTAGTAAACTCAGTAGACATACGAGTAACCCCGGTGCCATGCACTGGACGGCAATAGTGAAGGTTCTGAGATACTTAAGGTATACTCGAGACCTTGGACTACACTATGGGAGATATCCTGCTGTACTTGAAGGGTATAGCGACGCTAGCTGGATATCCGATATTAAGGACTCCAAGTCCACAAGTGGCTACGTGTTTACACTAGCCGGTGCAGCCGTTGCATGGAAATCCTCTAAACAGACCGTGATAGCTAGATCCACGATGGAATCTGAGCTGATAGCCTTGGACAAATGTTGTGAAGAGGCTGAATGGCTACGCCATTTTTTAGAGGATATTCCTAATTGGGAAAGACCGGTACCTCCAATGTCTGTGCATTGCGATAGTCAAGCTGCAATTGGACGAGTACAGAATCATATGTATAATGGTAAGTCTAGACATGTGCGTCGTAGACATAATACCATTAGACAACTTCTCACAACTGGTGTTGTCTCGATTGACTACATAAAGTCAGAAGACAATATAGCGGATCCGCTAACCAAAGGGTTATGTAGAGTAGCTGTGGAGAAGTTGAGACGAGGAATGGGTCTAAAGCCCTTGGTATAAAGTTCTATAGTGGACACCCAACCTAGCTGGCACCTAGGTTCAATGGGACAACTAAATTATGGAACGGAGCGTGTCACTGTGGGGGTCTCGGATTCCCTACCACTCCTCGTTAGAAACAGTGGCTCCCGCACAAGGTTAGCATGTTAAATGCTTTAGTGATTCGAATGTCGGTTGACATATGTGAGTATGCGGGATACTCGGGAAAGAATCACCTATGTGAGAGAGAAGTGAGGGTCGCTTCAAAGGAGAATTGACGGGCACAATTCTTCACAAACTCTTGCAGAACCAGGAATGGTGACCCACGACCAAAATGGGCACAATCATGAGAACAAAGCATGGTTGGGAGGTTCCTGTGTGAGATATGTCATCGTCTACACAAACGGCAGTCGGTTCAAAGACATCGCGTTCTACCGTACAGCTAGTAGAGTAAATGTATCTTCACGAGGGAAGGTTCAAAGGGTGTGACCCTACCTATCCTATGCAGGGATCGACCGTTGAACACAGTTGTTTCCGTTTTAAAACTACCCCGAAAATCAATTTTCATTCATGTGGGGGATTGTTGGAAAAATTAGCTTAAAATGGCATAAAATGGCATATTAAGTGGCTATTTTGTGGTACAATTATCAGTGGGGTCCACTTCCAATTTGGGTCGGGTCAAAGTGGATTCGGATTCTTCGTAGTAAGACGAAGAGATTGATATATTGTACGCTCAAAACGGATAATGGGTGAATGAGATATTGATTCTCAAAGTAGACCCATTTAAGTTGGGAAATGAAGGAAAAATGTAGGACTTTGTCCCACATTGGTTTGGAAACAAGATTTGCCCCCCTTATATACATGAGCTCTTTTCAAGCTTGTAGAATTGTATAGCATAGAGGCTCTCTCTCTCGCGCGCGCGCGGTGGGGGGGGGGGGGTGCAAATCAAAATCCAACTAGAGGACATCAAAAAGGCTTGAAATCAAGCCCGAGCTCGCGTGCGCCGGCACCTGCGGGCACGAATGTCGTCCGGAAATGGGCTGGCCTTGCGGGCTAAGTTATGCCTAACTTCGGTATCATTTTCCAACTGATATAGTCACTTGGTTCGGCCGGAACCGAACCGAGAGCACCTACTCTCGTGCTACAGAGGAGCAAGAGAGGTTATGGTGCACCGAGAGTACAACTCTCGTGCATCTGTGACCTACTCTCGTGCATCTGTGACCTACTCTCGTGCTACAGAGGAGCAAGAGAGGCTGTGGTGCACCGAGAGCACAACTCTCGTGCATTCTGTGACCACGAGAGTGGTGCACACGAGAGATGTACTCTCGTGTTGCTGGTCTGTGTGCTCTCGTGTTGCTGGTCTGTGTGCTCTCGTGTGAACCTGCACCCCAACGGTCTGAAACCCGAAAGTTCAGCCTGTTGTACAGATTAAACTCATCTGTTACGGAATTAATACTGTTTTAATTCCAATTTTAAATCTGAGTTTAATCCTACTTAGTGGGTGACCGTTACATGTGTTATACAATTGGTTTAATACCAATTAAAAGCCATGTTGAATGATATCCCTTCCAACAGCCCTATATAAAGAGAGGTAGAGCAGTAGCATTTTAAAAAAAGTGAGAAACAAAAGGAATTCCAGTAGCTTTTCATCTCAAAACTCTGCCTCTACTTTCTTCTTTTAGCCAACCAGTGTTCCAGCTTTGCTTTGTTTGCCGGGTTCCTTGTTTAGGTGCTTAAACAAGGAATCGTAGCACGTTTTATCCTGGGAAACCTAGGCTACAACGCTCCTAGCACTTGTGGGAGGTAGCAAATAAAGTTTTAAGGAAAAGAACCTTGTGTTCGAACTCGTGCTAAACCTATACCCAAACACTCAACCTTTTCCTTCCCAATTTTCTGTTTTCCCATATAATATTAATCTTTCCGTAGGATTATTATTATTTTGGGATTTTACAACCATATTACCCAACAGATGCGAAACAACCGCTGCACTTTGAGTCTGATTGGGGAATGCTTAAGTTCAGGACTCACCAGAATATCAATAGTAATATATTACCGTTAATATATAATCCAATCCCATAATCAATTGATGCTTAGCATGGAATATATTCCAATTTATTTGTAACCATAAATAGCTCCTATATTACAATTACTTATTCATCCTTATGCATAGACTACTACCTTAAATGCATAACATATCTCTATCAATCTCACCCTTTAATATGCAATGATCTAATGGATATGATGAGATCTCATTATCTCATCCATCTAAGTAACCTCATGGGATCCGGAGATATATATATATATATATATATATATATATATATATATATATATATATATATATATATATATATATTGGATTTGTATACACATCCATCATTAAATACCTTGGCCCATGACAACAGATCAGTTCACCGCTAGGTATGCTGATTGTATCTTTGATGATGATCATTTTCTAGCATTAGGGGAGATAAAAACCCAACTTTAATGAAATGCCAGAAAATTTCAAGGGATGACAAAGATCTTCAATACCTTGATCCGCGTACTAGCCAGACTAAACTTGAAGTTCAGAAAATAATAAATTTGCAAAAATTAGCAAATAATCTACAAGATGCGCTTACTGATTATAATAAATGAGTGACTAGGTCCTATATTCCTACCGGAAATGTTCCGTCGAGAATAATTACCCCCAAAGGACGAAGTACTGACACCGATACTCCTCATCGCCAGAAGCGTGGAAGACCAATCGGTGCAAAAGATTTAACTTAATTCGCGGTAAATCAAAATTAGTAAACAATCATAGTCACTCCAGAAAACTTTAAATGGCCATCTTGAAGACGGAGAACTCAGTAAAAATGCACGTCCTTTAACTAAAACCAATAATGGAATGCGGAACATCTTTATCAAGATATATTGACAAATGATAAAAATTTGGTTGATGTAAACATTGAAACTACCATAAATTTTTTACAAACAGGAGAAAATTATAATAGAAACTTAACAATCGTTGACGATCATTTTGCCTATATAATTGCTTTTAACATTTCATTAGATAATCTGGGTCTAAAACCAAAAACTATAGCAGAGTATCGGAAGCGCTCTGACTGGTTGAAATGGAAAGAGGCAATTGAGGCTGAGCTAAACTCGCTTAACAGAATGAAAGTCATTGGTTCTTCCGTACTAACCCCAAAAGATATGATCTTAGTAGGATCCAAATGGGTGTTTGTACGAAAGAGAAATGAAAATAATGAGGTGGTCAGATCTAAAGCGAGATTGTTAGTTCAAGGGTTCTCTCAAAGATCCGGGATAGATTTTGAACAAACTTACTCTACTGTTCTTGATGGCACCTCGATCCGCTATCTAATATCACTGGAAGTAAAAATGAACTCAAATATGCAGTTAATTGATGTTGTGACTGTCACTAGACACTTTTATATATATATATATATATATATATATATATATATATATATATATATATATATATATATATATGTATGTATGTATGTATGAAAGTACCCGAGTGTGATTCTGTTGATTGAGTGAATTCCTCGTAAAACAAGGATATGAGAATAAAAATATCAGTCCTTGCATCTTTATTAAGAAATCATCTGATGATTTTTGTATAATATCCACCTATGTTGATGGTATAAACATTATTAGAACACACAAAGATGTCAAAAGGTAATGCTTGTGTTTAAAGGAAGAATTTGAAATGAAAGACTTGGGAAAAACCAAGTTCGGTCTCGGCGGGTAGATTGAGCATCTCCCTGAAGGAATTTTCATACACCAATCTAAATATACGAATAAACTATTGGAGAAATTTTAGCGGATCATATTAGATTTTTTAAAAAAAATCGCGGTGGCATTTACATAATTATCATTAACTTCACTTTGAAAACTTGAAAATTAAATATGCAATATGTAACACTTAAATATGCAAACCTATTGGTGGGGCTTAGATTTTTTGGGTTGAAAATGGTTGAGAAAGTATAAAAAAAAGATACTACCTTGTAAAGAATAATGAGTAGTTCAAAAAAAAAAAAATTGCAAACCTAGATAAAAGTTAAAAAATCAATGAAAAAGTTAAATTTTAAATCTAAACCATAAATACTAGACCCTAATCAAAATCACAATTTCTTTCTATATTTTTTTAAAGTTTCAAATGGACCCTAAATCGAACTTCACATGCCAACCCGAAACTGAGTGGTACGATGTTCACTTTTCAAATAATTAACTAAATGTTAAATATGAATTAGCTTGTGGGCTATAAATATTCTGCGTTCACTTCTCAAATAATTAATTAAGGGTGTGTTTGGTTCGCATATGAAAATTGGAATTGAAATGAGAATCAAATATTTCGTAATGGTAATGAGTTTTGGTGGAAGTATTTTGCATGTTTGGTAGTATGGTGGAATTGGATTTATTGTCAATATTGATGTTTGGTTATATATGACCCTATAATGGGAATAAAAATTTTAAAAATACAAAAAAGAACAAATTGAACTTTTGGTCCTGTAACTATTGGGGTGTTAATAATTTGAGTACTTGACTTTCAAAACTCGCAATTTAGTCCTTTAACTATGCAATTGTTAACAGATTTGGTCCTACCGGTCAAATCTCCGGCCAAATATTACCAGAAAAGTGTAATTCCTTTAAAATTTTTTATTCATAAGAGTAAAATGGTCATTTAAAGCCATTTCTTCTTCTTCTTCTTCCTGCGTCCGCGGAAAAGCAAAACCCAGACAACCCACCGGAATCCCACCTTCATTCAAAGGGAAAACAAAACCCAAGCAAAATAAACACCAAAATTAAAAATCTTTATAGCTATAAACTTAATTTGGACTACCAAAAATAAAAATAAAAATAAAAAACTCTTTTTTTTTCAGTGTATTGTCCTCAAGATTCCTGCTTTTCCTCTCAAGTTTTCCCTCTGAAGAAAAAATAGCGATGGTAGTATTGGGGTTTTAATTTGTGACCCTTAGGAGAGACGTCACGCTAACCTCCTGTTTTAATTATTTCTTTTTTTTTTTTTTCAAATAGTTTTAATTAGTTCTTAATACTCTATCTTTAGCTGTGTTTTGTGATCCGGTCGTCTTCATGCTGTCGCGGGACGAGTTTCTCCGTGGAACAGCGGACGGCGACGGACTCGGCGCCACAGTTATCGCAGATCTGCGATCGGATATGCTTCTGGGATAGCGCGTTGGCGGCGTGCACGTGCTGGTCGCAAAAGAGGTAGAGCTTCGCGGCGTCGGCTCGGCAGTAGAGCACCGCAGACTGGTTGTTACAGAAATCGCATGGAACGGTCTTCCCCCAATTGCACTCCCCCCCCCCCCCCCCCCCCTCCCTCCTCCCCTTTTTTCCCTTGCAATGACCGTTTTACCCTCACCAAAAAAAAAATTCAAACGCAGTAACATTTTTCCGGTGAAAATTAGCAGGCGATTTGCCCGGCAAGATCAAATCTGTTAATAATTGCATAGTTAAAGGACTAAATTGCGAGTTTTGAAACTTAAGTACTCAAATTACCAACACCCAATAATCACAGGACCAAAAGTGCAATTTGTTCATACAAAAAATCAAAGCAATTGATCATAATATATGACATTAAAAGCACCCATATAAACAAAAACAAAAAAAAAAACAAAAACAAAAACAAAAAAAAAAAAAAAAAACAAAAACAAAAACAAAAAAAAAACAAAAATCTAAAAGCACTAATCCAAACTTAAAAATTAGATTACCAATAAGATGGAATGATACTCGTTTTTAATTAATTGAGCCGGGATAATCAAATTCCATAGTTGTGTTCTAAAAAATTGTCAATCAAATACTAACTATGAATTTGATTCTCATTCCTAATGTATAAACCCATGAACCAAACGCACTCTAAATGATAAATTAGGATTAGCTTATGGGTTATAAATATTCGGTTAAATGTTTAATGACATGAATTTGGTTACTTTGGAGTACGACAGAATAAGTAATTATTTACATGTTAAATATAAATCATGAGTAATAAAGAATTAAGATAAACTTTTTTTTTAAAATGCACAAATGAATCATTTAGCATAAAGTGGTTCGTGTATATTTAGTATAGGGTCTAGATGTTGAGAGTGGGATTTAAACCCACGCCCTTTAGGACCAGAACCTTAATCTGACACCTTAGACCGACTCAGCCATCTCAACTATTATGTTATTCACCTTCACAAATTAGTTTAATACTAAATATTGATATGCCATCTATTACTAGTTATGTTTTGATAACTCGATATGCCATCTGCAACCAGTTTGCTTTCAAAAGAAGACAGAAGAGTATTGTTTTGGGAGACTTAGATGCACTCAAAGAGATCCCAACGTTCACTGAATGAATTCAATGTGAATATTTAAGTATATATGGATTTAAAATTTCTCATGTAAGGAAAATATATTACTCATGCAAGGTTAGTCATTTATGTAGTTGGTATGAAAAATAATTACTCAATTAGCTCTAAAGTAGCAGTTTCTGCATTGTAGGATGTTATTATATACTTCGTATTCGTAAAGCAAGTAAGGAACATGAGATTAGTGATACCAAAAAGTTGTAACCATTAGTATATTTGATTGTTTGAGGAGTTTGAGTGAATGGATCATCTTATGTACTCAAGCCCGGCTCTACGCAAGTGCAGATTGGGCCCGGTTCTGGATAAGGGCAGGCTTGGTCCATACTGGGAGGGGTCCCACCCCACTCCTTATGTATAGGCAAATTATGCTATAGACCCGTGTCCAGTATGTACATGGTGGACACGCTGTACATTCATAATTTCTATACTGTAGAATCATAATTTCTATATTGTAGATTCATAATTTATAAACTGTAGATTCATAAAATTTATAATGTAGATTCATAATTTCTATACTGCACATTTATAATTTCTGTACTGTAGATTCATAATTTCTGTAATGTAGATTCATAATTTCTAAACTGTATAGTTATCAAATTATGAATCTACAGTACAAAAATTGTGAATGTGCAATATGAAAATTATGAATCTACGTTATAAATTTTATGAATCTATAGCATAAAAATTATAAATCTACTGTATATAAATTATGAATCTACAGTACGGAAATTATGAATGTGCAGTATAGAAATTATGAATCTACAGTACAGAAATTATGAATGTGCAGTATAGAAATTATGAATCTATATTATAAATTTTATAAATCTACAGTTTAGAAATTATGAATCTACAATATAGAAATTATGGATCTACATTATAGAAATTATGAATGTGTCTCGTGTCCACCATGGTGGACACGGGTCCAGGGCATAACGCTCCGGCAAATTATGCCCTGGAAACGTGTTCACCGAGAATGGTGAACACACGGCCAAACGACGTCGTTTTTAGGCAAAAAAAAAAAAAAATTCGCGGATGTGGAGTTAACGGCACGCGTTGATCAAATTATGAATTTTCTGTTATGAGAATATAAAATTCATAATCGCATAACAGAAAATTCATAATCGCATAACACAAAATTCATAATCGCATAATAGAAAATTTATAATCGCATAACAGAAAATTCATAATCTCATAACAGAAAATTCATAATCTCATAACTGAAAATTCATAATCTTATAACAGAAAATTCATAATCTCATGGTTCCAAAGTGAATGTGTAGGCATGGTTCCTAAGTGAATGTGCATGCATGGATTCATAATTATGAATGTCCGTGATTTCGGACGGGAATGTGTAGGCATGGTTCCAAAGTGAATGTGCAGGCATGAATTCATAATTTATGAATGTCCGAAATCATTGTTCACCTCAAATTAAAGTGAAACTGCAAAATGTGAAAATGAAGAAGAAAAGTCACGCAATTAATTAAGAAAAAAAAAAAGAAGAAGAAGAAGATAACGGTGGTCGGTGTACTAACACCGTTGGAACCGTGTTCACATTCCATGGCATAATGCTCCATAACGCTCCCTATGTATGTGTATATAGTATGTATAAGTATAAGTAAATAATATATATGCAAGGAGAAAATTTCAATTTTTGTCCACTGACTATTGGGGTTGTGTTAATTGCAACACTTGACTTTCAAAAATATTAATTTAGTACCTTGACTATGCAATTTCTATCAATTTTGGTCACGCCGGCCAAATCTCACCAGAAAAAATTTAAGAGGTTAAATAATAAGGGTATTTTAGTCATTTTACTCACCAATCCTTTCTTCTCCGATGAGCTACTCTCCAGGCGACGATTTCTTCAATTCTCCAATGAGCTTCTCTTCATTTACTCATCTTTTCATACCCACAGCGCTGTCATTAGAAAATTAAAGCATATTGAGTCCGTCTAGTCAAATTATAGAGCCCCTACCACTTAAGCATTTTCTCAAATCGGAAGCTTGGAGTTTGAAGACAGGATTTTGAAGATGAATTTATTACCGTCCCAGATGCCAAACGAGGAATCGGATTCGGATGATGAGGTTTTGACGTTGAGATTCAGGAAGTTAGTGAAGTTGCTAGCGTGGTAGTTCTTCGGGTGATGAATTGAGCCGCCGGTCTCGAAGGTATCCCTGCGATGGTGACCGTGGCCATGCGGCCGCCGCCGACAACATGGCACTCAAAGATTCTTATGGAGCTGATTTTCGGGTTGGGATGGATTGGAATAGGAGCGAAGGAAATGCGCGACGGTGGAGTAGCTGATCCCACTGCCTAGTATGCATACTGCCGGCGGAGATCGCTGCGATTCGGAGGTGAAAATCAATAAAAGGAAGAAGAAGGAAAAAGCGAGAGTTCTCTTCATTTTCGTCAAGATTTCTGCTAGACGAGCAATGACAGGATCTGTAGTTACTAAACCAATTTAATTTACTCATATTTTCTTTCTCCAAAGCTCATCTTTAATTTACTCATCGTCGCCGGTAATGGAGAACCTGAGAAGAAAGAGAAAATGAGTAAAATGACTAAATTATCCTCATTATTTGACCTATTACATTTATCCGGTGAGATTTGGCCGGCAATTTGGCCGGCGTGACCAAAATTGATAGAAATTGCATAGTCAAAGTACTAAATTAACATTTTTGAAAGTCAAGTGTTGCAATTAACACAACTCCAATAGTCAATGGACCAAAATTGAAATTTTCTCTATATGCAAGTTTAAATGAAATATGATATAGCTTAGTTGGTAAATTAGACGATTTTCATTACAACGGTCATGTATTTTAGAAATAAATTATTGGTACTTAGAAATAAATTTCCCATATATTCATATTTATAACATGTATTTTTTTGTGAGCGTTATAATAAGTTTTTAGCGTTTTTGCCCAACGAATCTAAGCTCCTACCACTAGGGTTCAAACCTATGACTATCCATTTATACTGTATTTTCTATACAAACCATTTTATTCAATTAATTATGTTTCATATTTTGTAATGAATATTTTTTATCGCGTTTTAAAATATTTTAATTTCTCGCCTCTAGTCAAAAAGTTTTTAGCTCCTTCATTTTTTTTAAAATTTTGTTTTATAAATTTTTATTAATAATTAATTTATTATTTATTATGATAACAATGTTATTGTTTGTAAGCTTATTTAATTTTAAATTATTTTTTTATAATTTATAATTATTTATTTATGAAGGCACTAGTGTTGTTATTAATTATTTTACATTTAGAAAAACATCTATAATTTTTTTTCATGATTATTATTGTTGTGTATGTAAATTCTTTTTAGAACTTGTGAATCTTATTTCAAATTATTTGATATTAGTATTTTTTTTTTCTTATGTAATTTAAATCTTAGGTATAAAAGTATATGTTAACTTTAATAGGGCCTAATTTTTTCATCATACCCCGAACTTATAAAATGATAAGACTAGGCTTGAATGAGAATAAAAAATTTAAAAATACAAAATATAAAAAATCATGATAATTGATCCTAATTTAGTGACATCCAGAGCACCAATATGAACAAAAAAAAAAAATTTTAAAAATAGGGAAAATGATCAAATAGGCCCTCGAACATTAGCTTAAAAGTCAATTAGGCCCCTAAACTCTTTAAAGGTGCAATTACACCCATCAACAATTTATTTAAGTGCAATGAAGCCCAAAAACAAATTAATGACCTGCTATCACAGGTCATTAGGGTTCAGGCCACCTTCAGGCGAATTTTCCGGCAAAAAAAAAAAGTGATCGGAGAAATTTTCGACAAAAGAAGTGACCGGCGAAATTTTCAACAAATCTGGGTGGGTTGCTGGTAACTTTTTTTTATCGGAAAATTCGCCGGAAGGTGGCCTGAACCCTAATGACCTGTGATAACAGGTCATTAACTTGTTTTTGGGCTTCATTGCACCTAAATGAATTGTTGATGGGTGTAATTGCACCCTTAAAAAGTTTAGGGGCCTAATTGACTTTTAAGTTAAAGTTCGAGGGCCTATTTGACCCTTTTCCCAAAAAAATATCTAAAAGCATAAATCTAAACTTAAAAAATCATATATTAGCAATAAGATTGAATCATACTCATTTTTAATTAGGAAAATGAGATTTTTTAATTAGGGGTAATCAAATCCTATAGTTGTATTCTAAAAAGTTGACAATCAAACACTAATTATGATTTTGAACCAAACATACCCTAAATGTTAAATAAGGATTAGCTTATGGGTTATAAATATTCTGTTAAATGTTTAATGAACATGAATTTGGTTACTTTGGAGTATGACAGAAAAATAATTAATTACATGTTAAATATAAATCATGAGTAATAAAGACTTAACATAAACCGTTTTTAAAAATATATATATATATATATATATCATTTTTTTTTTTTGAATGTTAGTGGCCCTATTACATTGTAATATCTGTTCATATACTTTCTCAACCTACTGAAACACAAAGAACCAATAACGCATCCACTGAGGGGCTTGAACTTGTAACCTTCCAAATGAAAGTCCAACCCGGGTACCATTAGACCACATAGTCTTGGTATATATATATATATCATTTGAAATGCATAAATTAATCATTTAGCATAAAGTAGTTCGTTTATTTATAATGTAATGGCTACTGAAACACAAAGAACCAATAACGCATCCACTGAGGGGCTTGAACTTGTAACCTTCCAAATGAAAGTCCAACCCGGGTACCATTAGACCACATAGTCTTGGTATATATATATATATCATTTGAAATGCATAAATTAATCATTTAGCATAAAGTAGTTCGTTTATTTATAATGTAATGGCTCTAATGCAAAACTGATCCAAGTATAAAAAACGTTGATGTTGAGAGTGGGATTTGAACCCACGCCCATTCGGACCAGAACCTTAATCTGGCGCCTTAGACCAACTCGGCCATCTCAACCACTGGTTTATTGTCCTTCACAAAATATTTTAATACCTAAATGTTTATATGCCATCTATTACTAGTTATGTGTTGATAACTCGATATGCCATCTGCAACCAGTTTGGTTTCAAAAGAAGGCAGAAGAGTATTGATTTGGGAGACTTAGACGCACTCAAAGAGATCCCAATGTTCACTGAATGATCATTCAATGTGGATATTTAGGTATGGGTTTAAAATTGCTCATGTAAGGAAAATCTATATATATATTGTTCATGCAAGAAAGGTTAATCATTATGTAGTTGGTATGAAAAATAATTGCGCAATTAGCTCTAAGTTGGCGGTTTCGATCTGCATTTTGGAAGTTATTATATACTTCATATTCGTAAAGCAGGGAACATGATGAGATTAGTGATACCAAAAAGTTGTAACCATTAGTATATTTGGTAATTTGAGGGGTTTGAGTGAGTGAATCATCTTATGTACCATTAAAAAGAGAAAATTGAAAACCTGATGAGAGGGTTTCAACACCTAACGTCAACTTTTACTTCTCTTATGTGAAATCATTTTATATCTTAATTTGATTCCAACTATGAACTCAAGGAATCTCAATTATTCATATATATGAATTTGTTAATTAAAACTAATAAAATCCTATTTTCCAATTTTTTTAAGTACTATTGACTCTGTTACAATGTAGTATTTGTTCCTATCTACTTTCTCAACCTCTTGAACTCATTACCTTTCATTTGGGAGAGTCGCTTCATATATGCAACTGGACCTCAATTCCTAATTTATCCAATTTTAGTACATATATTATGTAAAAACATTATTAAACACACGTGTTATACGAATATAATAAAATAAGCTTCAATTTATTTCCATGTAAGAGAAGACCACACCAACCCTCACCTTTTTTTTTTTTTTTAATAATGTTGTTGTATGAGCTATACATATTTATTAATGTACTAGCATTTTGTACGCGTGATGCGTAAAAATTCATACTCAATATTAAAAATAGTGATAAATACAAATAATTAAAAATTATAATTTGAATTATATATACACAAATAATATATGTATTTTTTACAGATACATATATAATTTATCATTGATAGAAATTTAATTAAAATATAATTAAGTATTAAATTAATATATAATGATTTTAATAAAATGATAATTAAAAGATAGGAAAAAGATATGATGGATATAGGTGTATAGTAATAATGATGTGTTATTAATGTTAGAATTAAAAACTAACGGTGTAAGGGTAGTTTTGTCTAATAACATTGGAATGTACAACATTTAAAGTAAAATGTACACATTTATTTGCATAAAAGAAGAGGGACAAAAATCAAGGATATAACTTTAATTGAGGCTTATTATGTTTTTAGATATTGAGTTTTTTTTTTTTTTTTTTTTTTTTTTTTTTTTTTTTTGCACTTTTGGTCCCACGACTATAGTGGCACTATCAAGATTGATTAGCGACTTTCAAACCTTGCAATTTCAGTCCATGACTACTGTTTTTGTTGTAAAAATGATCCTTCCAGCCAATTTTTCGTCAAAATCTCACTGGAGAAAAATTCCCCATTTCAAGCAGGGATAAAATAGACATTTACATTGACCTTGCAATCTTGGACCACTATTGACATCTTATTCTGACCAAAGTGCGAAAAAATCAAACAAAAACAAAATCCAATTGCCAGATACGAAAAATTGGGTTTGAAAATGGCAATCGATGTAGCCATTATGTTTTCCTTCGATATAAAGACGATGAAGATCGGCAATGGATGACGTGTTGAAGATGGCAATCGATGTTTTCCTCTTGTTCGCAGATGGGTTGATGAGATGAGAGCATATTAGGGTTTGTCTCTGGAGATTGAGTTTTTTTATATTTGATTTTTTCGCAATTTGGTCTGAATAAGAAGTCAACAGCGGTCCGAGATTGCAAGGTCAATGTAAATGTCTATTTTATCACTGATTGAAATGGGAAATTTTTTATCATGTGAGATTTTGACGGAAAATTAACCGGAAGGACCATTTTTGCAACAAAAATAATAGTCGTGAACTGAAATTGCAAGATTTGAAAGTCACGAATCAATCCTGATAATGCCACTAAAGTCGTGGAATCAAAAATGCAAAAAACTCTATGTATATTATATTGAGTGCATGCATAGAATTAAGTATCAATCACTCAGGGATATGAATCATATGATGTCATTCTTCCAAAAGGCTGAACCCCAACCCTAAGGGCCCCCACACCCCGGCCCGACAGAGCATTTGGGAGGATGTAAATCATTATTTAAATACTAAAAGTACATTATTTTATATAATGTACATTCAATACACAAATAATGTACTTTTAATACATAAAAAATGTACTTTCTTTTATGGTTCATACAACACTACTTGGACCATGGTCCACACAATAATTTGGTGGTCAAATAGGCCCCTAAATTTTATATGAAAAATCAATTAGAACCATAAATTTTAAAAGTTATAATTAAACACATTTAAGCTACTTGTCATTTTTGTGATACAGGCCCAATAGTTTATTATCCAATAGTTATTGCGTGGATCGTAGTCCACACAGCTGTGTGGACCACGCTACAAAAACGACGTCGTTTTGCTTAATTTTAGTTTTTTTTCGTGCGTCCAGCTGCAACATACATTTTTATAACTTATAATGTACATTATTCTAAAGCATAATGTACATTATTCTAAAGCATAATGTACATTATATTACCCCAGATGTTTCATTATTCTAACTCGTAATGTACATTATTTTAACACATAATGTATATTATTCTAACACCTAATGTACATAATTCTAACACATAATGTACATTATTTTTACTCATAATATTCACGACGATATTTCAGACAGTAGTCCACACAGTTGTGTACATTATTTTTACTCATAATATTCACGACGATATTTCAGACAGTAGTCCACACAGTTGTGTGGACCACAGTTCACACAATAATTTGCCTTTATTATCACCAGTAATAATTGGTACATAGCAGGACTCCGGGCTCCGGCTACTGATGAACAAGTGTCAGTTATGGTAGCCGAGACTCTAATTATCAGTGGATAATAAACTATTAGGCCCATATGCACAAAAATGAAAAATTGATGTGTTTAATTGTAATGTTTTAAAACTCAGAAGTCTAATTGATTTTTTGTATAAAGTTTAAGGGTCTATTTAACCATTTTCTCTAACTATTATAAAATTTTATTTATAACTTTATTTTAATATAAATAATAATAATAATCATCATCATCATTAAAATAATTAACATTTTTTTAAGAAATAACTTTGTAATACCTTCCATACAATTTATATTGCATACAATGTTACTCTATTGCACGACCACGTGCTAATTAATTCTTTTTTTTTGAATGCACGTGCTAATTAATTCATATGTCTTTCTTTGACAATCTCTTCATTCTGTAAATACATAATTGTTATTAAAACTCGTGGCTCCCAAGTCTCAAGTCTCAAGTCTCATTCATGTAATTGTTATTACAGCATCCAATAATATTAAGGATAATAATTCATATTATTCTTTATAACTTTTGATTTATGATGATATTAGATGGCAAATGTGATTATTTTTCTCAGGTTTCTATTAGTATTTCTTTTTTCTCGTTTGGTCAAAGAAAGTAAAATCTTATTAATTAGTGGATTAATTTTATTATGAATTTGTGTCTTTTCTTTGAGGGTCAGGTATTTGTCTCTTTTCTATTTTTGTTTTCTTTGTTATGCTTGCAATAAATTCATTCTTTAACTAGGACTATGTGGTCTAATGGTACCCAGGTTGGACTTCCATTAGGAAGATTATGAGTTTGAGTCTCAGTGGAGGCGTTATTGGTTTTTTGTGTTTTAGTAGGTTGAGAAAGTATATGAACAGATACCAGGGTCGTTCCAATCAAAATTGGGGTCCTGTGCAATATTTAGATTTGGGCCCCTTTTTTCAAATATTTTTTTTATATATAAATAATAGTTGTTCAAAAAGTTGTGTCAAAATTTCAAAATATAAATACTGTTTAAAAAAATACATCAAAAATTTCATTTAAAAATTGACATGTGACGTGCACACTTAGACGCAAAATCATCAACCAAACTTTTGATATCAATTTCTTCCAAAATGTCATTTTCAATAGAGATTAAAGCTAATCCATTGAGTCTCTCTTGCAACATACTTGATCGTAAGTAAGATTTCAACAATTTCAACTTTGAAAAACTTCTTTCTGCAGAGGCAACAGTAATTGGTATAGTCAATAATATTCGATATGCAATAGTAGCATTTGGAAAACAACCCAGCTGTTTCAATGAATTCAATATACTCACTGCTCCTATATTTTCTTTCGATAAAATCTCTCTAAGCAATTTTAGCTCAATATACAATTCATTTCCGTCAATATCACCACATTGTTCATCTCTCTTAAGAGCTGCTTCTAAACAAATGCAACAAGATTTCAAATCCATATCAGCCATCGATTGTAACTTGTGAGAACTAAACAAAAAACCAAAAGTTCCTTCATATACTTCATATTGCTCAAACCTCTGGGTCAATGAAATAATAGCTTGATCTACAATGTATAAAAAATAATTAACCCTAAAAGATTCTTCTGGAGATAATGAAGTATCATCAGCACTCTCATCAAATTGTCTTTTTCTACGAATTTTTCGCTTTTGAGGAAACACTGGCTCAATTTCTAATTCAGTCGCAATTTCCTTTGCATTATCCATGGCAGTAGAAAAACCATTTTCTCTATAATTCTTGAAGAAAGAAACTAACCCTTTAATTTGATTAATAGCAACATCAAGAAGCATATCTTTTGTTTGTAATTGCTTGCTAACTAAATTAACCGCAGATAAGATTTCAAACCAAATGATTGTGGCTAACAAAAATTCAAAGTTACTAAGTTCATTTGTAGCTAAAGATCTTGCCTCACTTTGAATTTTAGAATCACTGTCTGTATCTGCCACTTGAAGTAGGGCTTCTCGAATATCACTGATTTAAAATCTAATTGCTTTAACACTTTCCACACGACTTTCCCATCGAGTAGATGACAATGGCTTAAGAGTTAGATTTGTTACATTATTTTTTAAGATATGCCACCTCTTTGTGGAATTAGCAAATATTGTGTAAATACGTTGCACTACTCCAAAGAAATCCCTTGCTTTGCCACAACTGTTTGCAACGTCACACAAAGTCAAGTTAAGACTATGACTACCACAAGGAGTATAAAATGCTCTACGATTTATATCCAATAGTCTTTTTTGTACACCTTGATGTCTCCCTCTCATATTTGACCCATTGTCATAACCTTGTCCCCTAACATTATCTATATCAAGATCAAGTGATATCAACACATTTTGTAATACTTCAAAAAGACCTTGGCCAGTAGTGTCATTCACAACCAAGAATTCCAAGAAGAACTCTTCTATTTTAATTGGAAATGTTGATATATCCACACATCTTAAAATCAAAGACATTTGCTCTTGATGACTCACATCGGGAGTACAATCTAATATCACTGAAAAATATTTTCCTTCTTTGATTTTTTTGATGACCTTTGTTTTAACTGCAGTAGCAAGCATAAGTATCAATTCATTTTGAATCTTATGACTAAGGTAATGATGATGAATGTCACGATTTCTAGCACGTACAACATGCTCTTGAATGATAGGATCAAACTCAGCCAGCATTTCAATTAGACCCAAAAAATTTCCATTGTTATTTTCATACAACTTCTCACTTGTTCCACGAAATGCCAAGTTATTTTTAGCAAGATACTTCACAGCTGCAATAATCCTAAATAGTACTTTCCTCCAATATTCTTTTTCTTTCAAAAGTTGTTCTTGAGCCACTTTATCTATTGTCTCATTTTTTTTGTAATCTAAGACGCAACTCCATCCAAGTTGTCATATTAGTTATATGATCTACACTCGTTTCATGCTCTTTAAGTCTAACTCCAAGATGTGTCCAGTCCCTAAAACCTTCATTGACCAAAACACCTTTTCCTATACTTTTTTTAAAAATCTTGCAACAAAAACAAAACACCTTGTCAAGTTCTTTTGAATATATAAGCCAATCTTGATCACATTTCTCTCCATTTGGCAAATATCTTGTGTAAAATGCTGATGAAAACCTTCTAGAGAATTTATCTTTAGGACCTTTATTCATTGATAAATCTCGTTTTGGACCATCTTTCACAAGAATATCTATTAATTTAGAATCAAGGGCATCCCAATTTCTTGGATCATATATGTCAAATAAAAACGAATCATTTGGTTTATCACTATAACCAACATCATCTAAACAACTATCAACATTCTTATTATGTTCATCGTGACAGTGATACATATCATCATTGTGCACATTATCATTTAAATTCTTTCCAATCTCACAATCATCTTGATCTTCTATATCAAGATTAACATCTAACAATTTTTCCTTGACATCATCTTTTTGCTCATCTATTTGAGTTTTTTTTGTAACAAATTTTTCAAGAGCTCCCTTTTGAGATTGAGTTAGTTGCTCAATTCTTCTTTTCTTTTTACGCTTCTCAAACCCAGATGAATATTTTCTAGAAGACATGAAATCCTAAGAAAAAATAAAAATTTATTTAGAAACTCAATGAATGAATAATTAATCAAGAAAAGAATTCTTGAATATATTATTCTGAAATCAGAATTATTAAGTCATGTATATAAAACAATAAACAAGAATTGTGAAATAATACGCAATTTTAATTACTTGTCAAGAGAATTGAAGAACTTGAGAGTTTGTATGATAAAAAAAATTAAAAATCAGTAACACACGAGTTGAATCTGTCGTCTTTCTCAAATTTAAATTACCTAATCTAGTTCAAATACACAAATATTCAAATTAAATATAATTCAAATATCTAGAATTCAAAAATCAGATACAGTAGCCTCAAATTAAAAGAATAAAAATTGAAATACCTAGGTTGCAATTTCTGATAATCTTTGTATGTCTCGTCTAATCGTCTATCGTGCGGCTCTACAATTTCTGGTACTCTCTCTGCTATTTGTCTGCGCCTCTACGATTTGGCTCCCTAATCACATACGCTAGATAAACTAGATTAGGCTAAATGCTAATATATATTTAAATTAAATAGGTTTGTATTTCAGTTTTTGTAGGCTTTGTTTTATTGAAGAAAAAGAAAGGTATGTCAGCTTTTATTTAATCTTCCACCGATCAAAAGTCCCTATTGCCTAACAATCCTATTCCTAATAGATATACTATATATATTTTTTTTAAATTAAGGGGCCCCCAAATGCGGCGGCCCTGACAGATACTACAATGTAATAGAGCCAGTAACTTTCAAAAAAAAAAAAAAAAAAAAAACTCTAAATAATCAAGACTATGTGGTCTAATGGTACTTGGGTTGGACTTCCATTTGGAAGATTGTGAGTTTGAGCCTCAGTGAAAGCGTTATTGGTTCTTTGTACTACATTGTAATAGAGTCAGTAGCATTTAAAAAAAAAACTTAACTGTTCATATTAATCAATCACAACTACATTTTTGAGATTCATAAACCTTGTTTGACTATGGAGAATACCAATAAATAAAGAAATTACAAGATTAACAAAACCAAATTTAAAATAATAATAATAAAGGTTTATACTTGGTTTTCCTCAAGGTTCCACTTCTAGTTCCTTTGCTTGTAACTAAGAATAAGAAATTGTCGATGCAAAATTCAGACTTAAACAAACAAAGCACACAAAATCAACACCACCTCCACCAAGATTCAATCTCATGACCTTTGTAAATAAAGAAAATTGAATATAATATATTAATATTCAAAATTCTGATTACATGTCAAATATCAAATGCGGTGTGGGTACAAGATCTCTGGATGTCCTCTGATTCTTCAATTTGATGTCTTGAACACTCCACCATTGAAGGTCCTCCGGGTTTTAAGTGGCTTGATCTTCAAAGAAGGGCTTGTATATATAGCTTGTTCTTCTTGAAGAGACTCCGGGTTCAAATGGCTTGATCTTCAATAGAGGTTTGGATCAACATGCATCAACATATGGAGGAGGAAGGAATTTTACTTTAAGGATCACATTTTTATTGTGATCCTGAATAATATTTTTCTAGATGTTTACATCGCTTTTCCTAGGATGTGTGTGATTACATAGAAATGAAATGCCCTATTTATAGCTGTAGGATAGAGAGTTTTGATAAGCTCAAACTCTTTTGATATTATCTAATTAACAAATTAGATAATATCAATATTATCCAAAATATTTCAAATATATTCAAATATGCTAATATTGATAAATAATCAATATTTATCAAAATTTAAGCGTCTACAAATGCCCCCTCGAGACTTGCTTGTACACCATTTGAGAGCATATAACACTTGAAAGTATGTAGTGTAAGAAAGTCTTGACACTACAACTTAAAGATGTAAGGCCGTTTCAACTCGTGCCAAGGAGCCTTGAAAGATATGAGGCCGTTTTAACTCGTGCCAAGGAGTATCATTTAGCCTCCTCCATTTCAAATTTCATACAGGGTTTGCCCCCATATTGGTTGAAAGTGCCTATGAAGAAATGAGAGGCAGAGTTGTCCCACTGGGCGTGCCAATTTGTAAATAAAGAAAATTGAATATAATATATTAATATTCAAAATTCTGATTACATGTCAAATATCAAATGCGGTGTGGGTACAAGATCTCTGGATGTCCTCTGATTCTTCAATTTGATGTCTTGAACACTCCACCATTGAAGGGCCTCCGGGTTTTAAGTGGCTTGATCTTCAAAGAATGGCTTGTATATATAGCTTGTTCTTCTTGAAGGGCCTCCGGGTTCAATGGCTTGATCTTCAATAGAGGTTTGGATCAACATGCATCAACATATGGAGGAGGAAGGACTTTTACTTTCAGGATCACATTTTTATTGTGATCCTGAATAATATTTTTCTAGATGTTTACATCGCTTTTCCTAGAATGTGTGTCACCCATGTTTGATGAATTGTTAAAGCTTAAGTTGATTGAATTACCGGAGATGAAGCGTCCCGAAGAAGCTTCTAAAGCGGACGACCCCAACTATTGCAAGTATCATCGTCTCCTCGGACACCCGATTGAAAAATGCTTCGTCTTTAAAGATAAGGTGATGAGACTTGCTCGTGATGGAAAGATTGAGCTGGCTGATGCAACTGCCAGCACCAACCAAATTTCATGCGGAAGGTTCGCTCCGTTAGTTGAGGAGAGTGATGAAGAGGATGGGGGCAAGCAATACAAACGCCCGCTTCCATTTATTGTGAAACAGGCTACTAAGCAACAGCTGGAGTTACCACAGGTCAATCCCGTATGCGAGACGGATTGGGTAATTGTTAAAAGCAGGTTGACACACCTCTTGATCCAAAATGGAAAGGCAAGCAGGTTGTAGACCAAGCTCATTGCGACAAGGAACTTGTGTTCCCACTTGTAAGGATTGAAACATTAAAAGCAGCTCCAGTTAAACCGCTTAAAGATGAAGTTCAAGTTGGGACAAGTCAAACAGTGCCCGCTAAGCGCACTGGCGGCTTCGACCCTAATGCTTATAAACTTCTATTCAAAGCTGGATATGATCCCAAAGAGCCACAAAAGCTGGGGAAACTCATCCCAGAAGCTGGTGGTAAAGGTAAGTCAAATCAGCAAGAGCCGCATCAACGCAAGGGATTGGGTTACGTTCCCCCTAAGCCCGTGTGAATATTCATAAACAGAGCCACAAGTAATTGCATCACTTCTACAGATGAGGAGGAAGGTGACAAGAAACAGTATGTTTTTGATAGAATCGGAGATGTAGAATCACGACAATCAGTCTTCCGCAGACTTGGGCCGAATCCCAAACCGGCTAAGAGAAAATCAGTACATGACAAAATTGGGCCTACTCATAGTTCGAAGGAGCAGACCAACCCTCCTACTGAAATGGAACCCTCAAAAAGGCTCAGGAGTGCCGTTCCATCTCGCATGAGAAGGGAAGTTAATATCCATGTCTCGTGTGGTGAAGTTTTGAAGGTCCAACCAAGAACCATTGTACACACCCAAGTGCAAGAAAGAAGTCAAGAAAATATTGATTCAAGTTGCGAGGCAACACCAAGTCAAGATGAGATGGCATCGTCATTTCATATAACATTATACGATGAGATTCCAATCGAGGGTGAAGATGCAGAGGATGCACCTCAAGAGCTAGAAGAAGGGGTACAAGCCGCAGTGGACGAACTAAAAGAGGTGGATCTAGGAACTCCTGAAAGTCCTCGACCTATCTTCATTAGTTCACTCCTTTCCAACGAAGATGAAGAAATATATGTCACACTTTTGAAAGAATATATCGATGTATTTGCATGGACATATAAGGAGATGCCAGGGTTGGACCCAAAGGTAGCCGTGCACCGCTTGGCAGTGAAAAAGGGGTGTCGCCCGGTTAAGCAAGCTCAACGGCGCTTCCGCCCCGAGCTCATTCCCTCAATCGAAGCAGAAGTCAACAAGCTTATAGAGGCTGGTTTCATTCGCGAAGTTAAATACCCAACTTGGATATCCAGCATTGTGCCTGTGCGCAAGAAGAATGGCCAGATCCGCGTGTGCGTAGACTTTCGAGATCTTAATGTTGCATGCCCGAAAGATGACTTCCCGCTCCCTATCACAGAGTTAATGATAGATGTTGTAACTGGACACGAGATCATGTCATTCATGGATGGCTCATCCGGTTACAATCAAATCCGCATGGCGCCAGAAGATGAGGAGTTTACAGCGTTTCGTACGCCAAAAGGTATCTACTGCTACAAAGTGATGCCCTTTGGTCTGAAAAATGCAGGTGCTACATACCAAAGGGCCATGCAGACTATATTTGACGACATGCTGCATAAAATGGTGGAATGTTACGTAGACGACTTGGTTGTGAAGTCGAAACTTCACACAGATCACATGATGCATCTAAAACAAGTATTTGACCGCTTGCGGAAGTTTCAACTCAAAATGAACCCCTGAAATGTGCTTTTGGGGTTGCTGCTGGCAAATTCCTTGGGTTTACTGTTCGACATAGGGGCATTGAGATCGAACAAGCAAAGATCGACGCTATAATGAAGATGCCTGAGCCAAAGAACCTTCATGAGCTTAAAAGCTTGCAAGGGAAGTTGGCTTATATAAGAAGATTCATATCAAACCTAGCAGGAAGATGTCAGCCCTTTAGTCGATTAATGAAGAAGGGTGTCCCGTTTGTATGGGATGAGGCCTGCAAGAATGCATTCCAAAGCATCAAGTCCTATTTAATGAAGCTTCCTGTGCTGACTGCTCCAATTCCAGGACGTTCGTTGATCCTTTACATCTCTGCCCAAGAAAGCTCGGTGGGTGCTTTACTTGCACAAGAGAATGATAACGGGAAAGAAAATGCCCTTTATTATTTAAGTAGAATGATGACGCCAAATGAGCTCAAATATTTGCCAATTGAGAAGTTGTGTCTGGCCCTTGTATTCGCCATCAGGAAGCTCAAGCATTATTTCGAAGCGCATACAATTCGACTAGTTTCCAGGGCAAACCCAGTGAAGTATGTCATGTCAAAGGTTGTTCTTTCCGATCGACTTGCTAGGTGGTACTTATTATTTCAATAGTTTGAGATCACTTATGTACCACAGAAGTCCATCAAGGGGCAAGCCTTAGCAGATTTCCTAGCTGACCATCCAATTCCTGCCGAATGGGAGCTGTCCAGTGACCTACCTGATGAGGACGTGCTTGTGGTCGAAGTTTTACCTCCATGGAAGATGTACTTTGATGGAGCGGCACACAAAGAGGGGGCAGGCGCTGGAGTTGTCTTTGTTACGCCTGAAAGGGGAAGTGCTTCCTTATTCATTTACCTTGACAGAGCGCTGCTCGAATAATGTTGCCGAGTATCAGGCACTCATTTTGGGACTTGAAATTGCAGCCGATATGAAGCAACGAAGGGTTAACATATACGGGGACTCCAAACTAATTATCAACCAAGTACTTGGGGTTTACGAAGTAAAAAAGCCTGAGTTGATCCCATACAACATTTATGCAAAGACGCTCCTGCATTGGCTAGGAGATGCTACGATAGAGCACATTCCAAGGAAACATAATAAGCAAGCCGATGCCTTAGCTGCTTTGGCTTCAATTATATCACATCCTATAGATGAGGCTCGACTACGAGTATGCCAAAGATGGGTAGTCCCTCCAATCTTCGAGGGCGATGGCTCTCTTGACAACATTGTTGAACTCCCGACTGCTTCTGTCTATGAGGTAGATAAAGAGGATTGGAGGCAATCATTGATTGACTACCTTGTTGATGGGAAGTTACCTCAAGACCCTCGTAAGAGGGTAGATGTAAGACGTCGAGCTCCTCGCTTCATATATTTCAAAGATGCGCTATACCGGCGCTCGTTTGATGGTGTGTTTCTTCGATGTTTAGGCGAAGAGGAAGCTTTACAAGCGATGGAGGAGGCTCACTCTGGAGTGTGCGGTGTTCATCAGTCTGGTCCTAAGTTACATTTTCACATCAAAAGAATGGGTTACTACTGGCCTACGATGGTGAAGGATTGCATAGACTATGCTTGGAGATGTCAAGCATGTCAATTTCATGCGAACTTTATCCATCAACCTCCTGAACCGCTACATCCGACGGTAGCATCGTGGCCATTTGATGCATGGGGGCTCGATGTGGTTGGTCCTATTACACCCAAGTCATCAGCAGGGCATTCGTATATATTAGCAGCCATCGATTATTTCTCAAAGTGGGCTGAAGCAGTGGCTTTAAAGGAAGTGAAGAAGGAAAATGTTGCAGATTTCATCCGAGTTCACATTATCTATCGTTTTGGCATCCCTCGGTATATCCTAACCGACAACGGGAAACCTTTCGATAATAAATTGATGGATAAAATCTGCAAACTTTTTGAGTTCGAGCAAAGAAATTCATCAGCTTATTATGCAGCTGCAAATGGACTTGCCGAGGCTTTTAACAAAACTCTATGCAATCTACTAAAAAATGTGGTGTCGAAGTCAAAACGTGATTGACAAGAAAGGATGGAAGAAGCATTGTGGGCATACAGAACTACATATCGTACACCAACACAAAGCACTCCATACTCACTGGTTTACGGGGTTGAAGCAGTCTTGCCTCTTGAACGCCAAATACCTTCTCTAAGGTTAGCTATCCAAGAAGGCCTTACAGACGAGGATAATGTAAAGTTGCGGTTGGCAGAGTTAGAAGCTCGAGAAGAGATTGCAGGCCCAACAAAGTTTAGAATGCTATCAAGCTCGAATTTCTAGAGCTTTCAACAAGAGGGTAAGGATTCGCTCATTTCAGGTTGGTGACAAGGTGTTGGTGGTTCGTAGACCTATCATTATTACAAGGAAAATTGGGCACAAGTTTACTCCAAAATGGGATGGACCTTACGTGGTACAAGAAGCATACTCAGGAGGTGCTTACAAGCTAATTGATGAAGATGGTGTGCGAGTTGGCCCTATTAACGGGAAATTCTTAAAGATCTATCATCCCTAAGCACACGGACTACGTAATGAATGATATCCACAAAAAATGTAGCACGTGGTTAAACTGCTAATGCATCTCGCTTGTCTATGGGCGGGCCCAAGTCATAGACGCTCCTGGCCCGCATGAGTATAAACTGTGAACGGCTCTACTTTAAAAAAAAATAAAAATATAAAATAAATCATTTGAACAATGTTTGACTTGATCTCCTTCGTGAGAGTACGTAGGCAGCTTAGAAATTTTGTTGTCTAAGTTCAGTCATAACAAAATTTTTATATTTTCGTCCAAGATAGTGACTCTATTCAAGCACACGTTAATTATTGGCATGGGAAGGAGGAGAACAAGTCTAGGAAGCATTGTGAGTCTTGGAATGGAAAATAATTGTCAAAGCATGGATTCACGCAACAATTGGTTATTTTTTGGTATTATGGTCATATCTCGGTCTATAATAATCCGATTGAGGTGATCTGGGTATTGTTGGTAAGCTAACTTACAGAGCTACGACTTTCATGAAGACACCTAAGCTTGAATATGACTGTTGAAGGGTCAAAATTCGAGGGAAAGTGAAGGCACAAATCTGTCCAGAATATTCTATGTTCATATCTCATTTAAATCTTCCGAGGAGAGGGTATATGGGTAGTACTCATGGTTCTTTTTAGTGTGCATGGATATTAAAATGCAAGAGAAGTATGCTTCAACAATCCAAGTAATTATTGGGCCCTTTTGAAGGAACGAGCTACAACGAAGCAACAATACAAATTCAAAGCTATAATGGAAAAGCGAGCTAATGGAACGACAACTTGTGTGGCATCGAGCTATCGTTGAGCATGAGTAAAAAGAATTATTTCAATTGTTGATCATGAATTTCTTTGAACTTCTCTTTCGTGCTCAAGGGTCCAATTGTTAATGGCGGTGGATTAATTGCTATGATCGTTGTACATCACCAGGCTCTTTTGTCCCGTTAAACCGTTTGTGTTAAAATTATACCAAATTCAAAAAAAAACCGCGAGAAGAAGTGAGGTAATAAAAATGTTATTATAATATTATCATTATTATTATTTATTACTATTATTTATTAGTGTTATTAGTATAATGTTGAAAAGCAAAAAAAAAAAAAAACAAAACAAAAAAAAAAACAAAAAAAAATACAACAAAAAAAACAACATAAAAAAAGAAAAAAAAAATTAAAAAAAAAAAAACAGCAAAACAAAAACGGAATAAGCAAATAAAAAAAAAGGGAAGAAAAAATTAAAAAGCAATCAAGCAAAAGGAAAAAAGAAACAGAGAAACGAAGCAGAAAAAAAAAATGAAAAAACAAACGAAGCAGAAAAAAAAAAAAAAAAAAAAAAAAAAAACGAAAAAACAAACAAAGGTGTAGAGCTTTGTGCGCCTCATGAACATAGTATGTTGTCACCGTCCAAACATTTATTAATTCTCCATCTCCATTATAAATGCCTTCACCAGCATCACCTCCTATCTGCTAGTCTGCTACAGAGTATGTTTTATTTCCCCTTCCCTCAGTTTATACGGCAGCTTGATACTTCAACAGCGACTCGCACGGTGCCTAGGCTGAGCGTTGATCTCCAACAACGAGGGTTCTAGCAGTTTCCGTCGACGGATTTACGATGGTTGACGTCTAGCGACAGCACTGCATGGTTCCTGAGCAATAATAGCACCCATTTCCAGGGCATAAATAGTGAAGAAAAAATGTCATGCGATGTCCACGGTGAAGAGACAGAGTTGGACGACAGACTCCGGCAGTCTCCAGCAACTTCTGCAAAATAAAAAAAATCTTCCAGCAGCGGTGGTTTCCGGCAAGCAACACTCGCCAGTCTCCAGCAACATCTGCAAAAAAATAAAAAATAAAAAAATTCCGGCGACCAGCGGCTTTTGCGACGAACTTCGGCCACTCCCGGCGACTTCAACGAAGAACAGTCCCCGGCAAGCGACATCAACTTCCAACAGCAGCAATTGGCGATAGTCCGCGATCCACAAGGGGAGCAGCGGTCTCAAGCGGGGCAAGAGAAGAGGAAGAATTCCGGAGGCTTTTGGGCAAAACGGAGCTGGGCAGCGAGCGTTGACTGTAAAAAAAAAAAAAAAAACAAAAACAAAAACAAAAAAAAACAAAACAAAAAGAAAATTCCAGTAGACTCCGGCAAAAAGCATGGCTGGTGGTTGAGCGGTGATTCCTGGCGGTCTCCGGCGAACAACTCTAGCAGCTCCGGGTTCGTCCTACTTGAATGGAAAATTTCCGGTTGCTCTTCCTTCTCAGGTGCCCGGGAACCAACACCCTGCTTCGCAAGAGGTTGATGGTGGCGGCCTAAAAAAAACAGATGGGTTGGTTCGTCAGTCCTATCGTTTCCATTGCTGCCAGGTCCCTTTCTAGCCTTCATGTTGCAGGCAGGTCGTGCTTATTGCCTTCCCTTCCTATTCCTGTAAATAAAGATATGTATAGGGAGGGATGAAAGTAAAGATGAGGGTAGAGATAATTTACCTTGCTAAAGGAAGGCCGGATTGCTATCTTTTGTTCCGTTGATGGAAAAGCTGATGGATTGTCGTCCTATTTATAGTGTATCATTAAGGGAGGAATATGGTTGGAATTAAATTGAAACTCAGAGTGTGATTGAGCTTGTGTGGTGGGGAATTCGTTTGTTACTGAAGTTCCGCAGGAGATAAATTTGAGTCAATTATTTTTTTGTTTTTGAGTGATCGATGATCATCAGTGTGAGAAGTTTGACTTGAGTTGATGGGCTTAGAATGTTAAATGAGTCAATGGACATTAAGATTAATGTCTAACATAGCAAAAACTTCATACCGTTGGGCTCATAGAATAGCACTACATCAATTTCATCCTCAAGTAATTTTGGGCTCAAGAAAGGAATGTCCAAGTGTGTAACTGGGCTTATTGAATTAAAATGCATTGCGTCATTATCATTTGTGGTTAAAGTAATTTTGTGTTCGTGGAATATTCCAGCACATAATTCGGCTCATTTTGTGTCAATTTAATTTCTTAATTTGGGTTCGAGAAATGTCCAGACACACGTTTGGGCCCATGGAGTTTAGATGCACTACGATGAGTTTAAAGGACTGTTTGTTAAGTTTCAAGACTTCCTCGCTCCAAGCACATTAAGCGGCATGTCCCGGCAAGTCTCGAGGGGGCAATTTGTAGACACAAAAAATTTGAACACAACAAATGGACTGATAAATGGTTATTGGACCGACATCCGGATTGATTATTGGGCCAATTTAATTAATTGGATCATAGAAATTAAATTGATTTAATTAGTCAAATTAAATTTGATTTTGGGCTATTGAATTAATTGATTAGTTGGCCCAAGCCCACTTCATATTTGAATTTAAATTATAATTATAATTATAATTTAAATACAATATTAATTTTATTATATTTGAATTAGATAATTTTAATTTAATTTGAATTTGAATTAGATTATACAATAATGAACCTGGACTTGATCTTGGACAATGTTCATTTTCCTAATTAATTAATTAATTAATTAGTTAACTAAAAAGGGGAGTTGGTTGAGGAATTTTGGTTAAGCTTTTGGTATAAATAGAGCCTTCATTTCATTCCAAAATACACTTGAAAGCTGGAAGAACTTGAAGGCTTAAGGAGTTGAGAGCATTTGAAGAGCCCGAAGGCATTGAAGAACGCTTGAAGTTGAAGGCATTTTTGTTGATTTTGCAGGCAATTTGAATCCATTGCAGGTACTTTGGAGCTTTGCAGAATTGATTGTCTCGAAGATATTGAAGTCTTTTGAAGGCGTTTGAGGATCTTAAAGCAGCTTGAATCCATTGCATGTGTTTTGAAACTTTGCAGGGTTGATTATTTCTAAATTCTTGACGCTCGTTGTTGGAAGTTACGCCACTTAAATCCCGGAAGCTACGCCACTTGAATCCCGGAGGCACGCGCCAATTGAATCCCGGAGGCTACGCTAATTGAATTCCGGAGGCACTTCCATAGATAACGTCAGTGAAGAATCAGAGGACTAGACAGAGACTTTGTACCTGCATATTGAATTATAAACACGCTGTACACACGGAATTTTGTGAATTTTGTATAGTGTGTGTATAATTCAATGCAGGTACAAAGTCTCTGTCTAGTCCTCTGATTCTTCACTGACGTTATCTATGGAAGTGCCTCCGGAATTCAATTAGCGTAGCCTCCGGGATTCAATTGGCGCGTGCCTCCGGGATTCAAGTGGCGTAGCTTCCGGGATTTAAGTGGCGTAACTTCCAACAACAAGCGTCAAGAATTTAGAAATAATCAACCCTGCAAAGTTTCAAAACACATGCAATGGATTCAAGCTGCTTTAAGATCCTCAAACGCCTTCAAAAGACTTCAATATCTTCGAGACAATCAATTCTGCAAAGCTCCAAAGTACCTGCAATGGATTCAAATTGCCTGCAAAATCAACAAAAATGCCTTCAACTTCAAGCGTTCTTCAATGCCTTCGGGCTCTTCAAATGCTCTCAACTCCTTAAGCCTTCAAGTTCTTCCAGCTTTCAAGTGTATTTTGGAATGAAATGAAGGCTCTATTTATACCAAAAGCTTAACCAAAATTCCTCAACCAACTCCCCTTTAGTTAACTAATTAGGAAAATGAACCTTGCCTAAGATCAAGTCCAGGTTCATTATTGTATAATCTAATTCAAATTCAAATTAAATTATAATTATCTAATTCAAATATAATAAAATTAATATTATATTTAAATTATAATTATAATTTATAATTCAAATTCAAATATAAAATGGGCTTGGACCAGTTAATTAATTAATTCAATGGCCCAAATCAAATCTAATTGGGCTAATTAAATTAAATTAATTTCTATGATCCAATTAATTAAATTGAACCAACAATCAATCTCAACACTGGCCCAAAACCATTTTAGCAGCCCATTTGTTGGGTTCAAATTTCCTGTGTCTACAACCTCCCACATGAAGGAGATCACTACATGCTATCTGAGCACAAGGTGCTTGGCAACACATGGTCATGTTTAAAACACTAAATATAATAGGAATAAGGTTCAAATTGGCCACTGAACGTAACTTGAAAATGCAATTAGGACACTGAACGAAAAAAAAAATGCAATTAGATCATTGAACACTCCAAATGTATGCAATTTCACCAGGTTATCATCAATTTTAGCAGGTTACCTGCTTATGTGGCAGCTGAGTTGACATTTTTAATAATTTTTAAATAAATTTTAATAATTTTTTTAAAAAAATTAAAAAAAAAAAAAAAAAAAAAAGACAGGTGGCCATCGGCCACCCCGTTGTTTTTTATTTTTTTTAAAAATTTATTACATCACAAGTTATATTTTATATTAAACTAATTAAGTTCGAACTAAGTTATATTAAATTAATTAAATTCAAAGTAATAATTGAGAAATCAAATTATTTTAGTGTAGAAATTTGGTGTTTTGGTGTTAATGGGTTGGAGATTGAATAAAATTTGATGTGAGAATATTCTTTCTGATGTGACATTTGAAGAAAAAATTTGGTGTTTTGGTGTGAATTGGGTTGGAGATGCCCTAAGCCATATTCTTCAATCTTCACCACTCCACTTCGATCTACAGCATTCAACCCAACCCTACCCTAGATCTTCATTCTTCTTTACAATCACTGACTTTGAATTCCTATTCACTCCCATTTCTCTTCTTCACATCTGAACTACACTTTCACCCGCTTCCTACATTGCCATTTCACTCAACATTTTCATATTCGCTTGCGTCACTGCCGTGATTTTCCCTGCCCCTTTTTCTCACAAACCCGTCTTCTGATCTATGGGGATGAGCTCAATTTCTTGGGCTTCGATCTATTATTTATATATATATATATATATATATATATATATATACACACACCCTATACTTATATCGATAGATAGATTGAATTATATATATATATACACACACACACTGACACACACATAGAGACATAGAATTACATTGTTTATTTAGTGTTTGATGGCAACGCAATCTGGGAATGCGGTGAATTCCGTGGCGGAGGCGGCGCGGGAGTGGTGGTGCACCACCACCATCACTACTGGAAATTATGGAATTTCCGACCACCTGAAAATGATCTTAAATCAAGTCGAAAGTAAAAAGTGGTCAGAAATAGCAACAAAGATTTTTCTGGATACCAAAAGTGGTCGAAACAAGACTTTCGACTTGATTTAAGATCATTTTCAGGTGGTCGAAAATTCCATAATTTTCAACAGTGACCAGCAGCATCAAGTGGACGAGAGGGATGCCTTCACGGGGAGTTTGTGGCGTCAAATGCTATAATCGATGCCTTGTGTCATCATCTGAGGCTGCCAAGAAAGGTATCCTTACATTGTTTTCTTGAAATGTGATACTTGTTTCTTGCTTTATTTATATTGGATTTGCCAAGTGAAATATAAGGGGGGATCATATCATATTTCTAATTCTGCTATTTCTAATTGGATTATGGGGCCTGTTAGCATTTATATTACTAAAAACCAAACTTGCAAATTGATAGTGTTGCATTTACTGATGTTAGTTCATAACAGGGAAAAATGAATTAAGCCTTAAAAAGTTAGATTGATTTAATAGATTGCTCCTCATAACTCATAAGCCTTCTGCTTTTTGCAAATCCCCTTACAAAGATTTGGTCACATTGGGAACTTCACATTGCCTTATAGAGATGATTGCTACTAGTAGTGGTATGAAGCAAGGGATTTGGAAGTGAAATTATATTTTAGCTTCCAACTTTAGACTTCTTCAACTTATGTCAAGCTTTTAGTAAAATGGAATGGCAATTCCGATCCGAGCCTTATAAGCGAATTGAAGGGTGGATTAATTAGTCTTAGCCCTGCATGCCATAGAATGCATGGCAGAAGCTTGACAAAACCCTACATACATTTTGGTGCATATATAATAAAGTATATAATAATGTCTGATTTGGATTTGTAATAGTAAAATTAAATTAAAGATGGTGAAATTAGAGGGGATGGGTGGATTTGTCCACAAATTGTATAGCTGTTAGAAGAGTGGAAGCATTGATGGGTTTGGGCAAGTAGTAATCCATTCCGGCTTCAGTCACCCTCTCCATCTCCTCCTTTCCTGTATGTGCTGTTAGAGCAATAATGGGAATCCATATCCCCATAGCTTTCCCTTCCTCTTTTATGCGTTTTGTGGCTTCAAATCCATCCATTATCGGCATCTATATATCATTCAAAACATAATAATTACACACACACACATATATGTACAATAGTAATGTTGTTTAAATTAGAAGTATGTGCTCCATCTCAACTAAAAGCCTAAGCTGATAGTTGGATTGCACATTAATGGTTATATGCTCAACAGTTTACCTCACAGTCCATTAGAATATAATCAAAGGGAGGTTGATGATGGTGATCCTGTAGAGCTTTAGAGACGAGCTGCAAAGCTTCTTCACCATTATTAGAGGTGTAAGTTAGAGCACCCAGATGCGAAACCACTGTGCTGCATATTTTGCGTAGCGTTGGATTGTCTTCAACTACCAAGATTTTTTTCACTGCCAATGCTTTCTTTTCACTCTCTTCTTCATCTTCTTCCTTTTCTTTGTCAATTACCACCTGTATTTCTCCCTGCTGGGAACCTGCATGCATGCATCCAAAAACCAATTATATTACATTATATTCATGCACGCATACATGCAGTAGTAGATTGTTGAGTTTGTCTCATATAACTGAAGATCGAGATGGATATATAGCTTAATTACTTGATGCAAAGTCGGGTAGAAGCCCCAAGACGTTATGCAAACGGGAGCCTTGCAAGGGCTTGGAGATGAGGAGATGAGTTGAAGGAAGATGAAAGTTGTTATCCAAGTTGTTGTTGTCTATCCAAAGAACCCTAGAACAACCAGGTTGCAGGTCCTCGTGGAATTCAGCAACTGCTCGAATCGATTCTGGGAATAATGTGGCCCTTGTGTCTATTATTATCAACACCATGCTTGTAATGTTGCTATGGAGGGGTATGGTGTCGTCACCGTCTTCCAATTCCTCCCTTGATCTCGACGAGGATGAAGAAGAAGTGGAACGGGGGAGAAACGCCTCACGTTTGATCTTCTTCAATCTCCGGCTCAGTTGTTTGTGTCCTTTGAGAATCACACTAACCTTAATGCCACGACTTTCGAAGAATCTCCCTATGATTTTACCCCTTTCCTCGCAATGCATGAACACAACAACCTGAGACGATGATGATGAAGAAGAAAAAGAATAACCAACACTACTACTATTATTAATAATAATATTGTCCAAGAATATGTTGAACCTAAAACAAGTCCCTCTTTCCCCGATTTCCTTGTCCTCAATCCCAATCCCACCACCCATTAACCACACTAGGGACTGAGCTATCCCAAGCCCTAATCCATGCCCTAATTGATGTTCGCTAGTTTCTTTCACCTGAGCATAGTTCTCGAACACTGTCTTCCTTTTCTCCTTGGGAATCCCTTTCCCTGTATCCACCACCTTAAATATGTACTCCATCACACCATCTTTTCTTTGAAACACCAAATTATTATTTACTCCTTCTTCTTCATCACCTCCTATAGTTATTGCAACAGCATCGCAAAAGAAACAGCCTTTTAAAATGGTCATAGAAGAAATAGAAGAAGCTACTTCGGCTTTCGAAGGAGGAGGAGGAAGAGGAGAAGGTTTTCTTGCCCAAACACGAAGAGTAACGTAGCCCTCATCCGTGAACTTAATGGCGTTATACAACAAATTACACAGAACTTGTTTGAGTTTGCCTCTGTCCCCTCTCACACGCCTAAACTTTTCCACCGACTCATCACACGGATCCAGTATCACGTCTACTCCCTTCTTCATACCCAGAGGATAATACAGATCCACCACATCTTCTAGCAGTTCCTGCAAATCAAACTCTTCTTCTTCAACCTGCATCTTCCCTGCTTCTATCTTGCTAGCATCAAGAATTGAATTCAATAAACCTATATCATCCATCCAGATCAAAATTAAATTAAATTCAGACATACAAACTCATATTCCTAATCCTTATATGAGACAAATTGCTTACTGTAGAGATCATTGGTGCATGATTCCATGTGCTTGAGATTATCGTTGAGTTTAGAATGAGCAATGGCATCAGTGCGACACATCTGAATCAAACCAGTAATCCCTGCAAGAGCAGTCCGCACCTCGTGGCTTGCATTAGCCACCGCCACGCTCTTGCTCATGCTCTTCCTCTCCGCCTCTTCTGTCGCCTCCTTCTGCTTGATCAGCGCTGCTTTTACACACATCTCCCTCATCATTATTTCCCTCCTCCACCATGTCAACACCGCTACACTTATCACTGTAATACAAATGTTTATCGCCAGGAGGAGCATCCCTAGTTTCGCATTCATCTTCTCAATCCGCCCCACTTTTGCTCCCCCCTGCAACTAACCAACATCCATACATACATATATACATTCGTGTTTTTTAAGGAAACTAACTGCATATGTATATATACCTGCAGGGTAGTATGGTGTTGAATTGCAACCAACACCGAAATCAGCCAACCTGCAATCCACATTCCCGCTAAACACTGCAGTAATTTATTTAACTCCAATATAGTTATATTTTATGCCATCAATGCTTCTTATCCATTCACTTGATCAATTCATTCGAAAATAAAAAAATAAAAAAGATACTTTAATTAGTCGGGAAACCTACGAAAGTCACGGATAAATAGACAGGCCACATAGTCTTCATTGAGCGAACAAATCTCACCATGGCTAGCTTTGTCTTAGATAGGCTTATTAATCCTCGTCAAATCTATATGTGGCTGGGCGACCTGCATTGTAACACCCCTATTTTCCAATAACTAAATTATTTTATACAAATGAATTTAATTGATTAAAAATCATTATTAGGTTGTGTAAGCTAAACAAAACATGAAAAAAAGGATGCTACCCCCACGTTTAGATAACAACATTTATCCAAACACACCGGCTAAAATCAACACTACTAAAAACAACCCATAATTTATTCTATTACAATGCATTAAAATACAATTGTATAAGAATAACTTCTCATTTTTTCTAAAATGATATAAAACATCCAATGCTCAAAACTAAGAAAGGTGAAACACTCTCATGCTCCAAATGCTCATGCAACATCACATGCAAAAGAACTATATGAAGGGGACAAACTCAGCATACAACAGCCGGTAACCTTTACAGCCAAATAACACATACAACTTAACACTTGTATCTATAACCTTTGTACTAATTAGCAAGCTATTTTCGAAATATGAATAATCCATCAATACTAATCATTCAACCAATTCTAATACACCAAATATAATGTACCAACAATTCATACTTAATCATTGTACTAAAAATACCAATTATACTATTTCACATACCATATACTAATTATTTCAACAATATACCACAAATCTCATAACAATTCAAATAACTCAACAAATCACATAAATTCATAATAATTAATTGAAACATCATAATCACAAATCATACTATAATCAATAATCACATAATATTTCACACAATTATCCAATAATAAACTTAGCACATAAACACTTAGTAAAATGATTTTAATTTGGGGTAAATAAATTTTAGGTAGACAAAAATCTTACCTAAAAGTCAATAATCCACATTCAACCAAAATATGCTGACAATGGGATTGAACCCACGCCCAGACCACCAGGCTACTGCTACTCATTCGTCCTCATCTACTCAAATATTTATTTTCATAGTTGGTCGTAAAAATCATCTTTACCATCAACAGCCATAGTTATCAACTTCACGTACTGGGTACTACTTAAGAGAGAAGGGAAAATGCAGAGATGGGAAAAGGGAAGACTAAATCAAGAAAGGCTAAGATTTTATTTTATTTCTATTTATTTGGTTTTCCTTCTTCTGGCGATGAAAGGAAGAATGATATATATGGGAAGAGAAGACTATGCATGGGAAGAAGTGTAGCATTTAGGGAGAAATTGGTAAGGATGGTAATTACTAGTATATTTAGAATTAGTAATATGGTAAGTATGTAATATGGTAAGTATGTAAAACCGTACATATATATACATATATTTATTAGCTAGGATTGAGAATTATTAGTAATGATTGCTAATTTGGTAATGATTAGAAGGAATATACATATAGTATATATTGAAAAATAAACATGTAACATATATATGATTAGGAATATAGTGTATAGGCTCGATATATATAACGTTTAAAAGTAATATGGGTTTAAGATTTTTTTTTTTTTTAAATCAAGAACTTCAATTAATTGAAGAAATCAAGAATAATATATAGAGTCAGGAGGGGATCCCTCCAAATAAATCAGACTAGATCGGGCACCAACCGCTTTAGCAAGCGCATGGGGTGGTTCGCCGAATGAGGAATGTAACGAAAAACACACGAATAGGAACGATCTAACGTACTTCTATTCAATACATGTACCAAATTAAGACAGTCAGACTCAATGCAGACATCTATCCATCCAACATTTGGCTTTAATCCATATGATATGTTTTTAATTCACAAACGTATCAAAATACTAAAAAAATAATCATATATGTATTAAAAATAATCACACATCAACTTCTTTCTGTTTTTTTTTTTTTTGTTTTTTTTTTTAAATCACATTTCAACTTCTTGATATCATCAAGTTAAATCATTATAAAATAAATTCAGGAAACTAAATCAAAACATACCTGAATCTATGAAAACCAAGCACTAGGTTGGTATTAAGGAGTTGATGTGATTCTTTGTAATAGTCACCGTTCTTATTTATAGAGTTTGGTGACAAATAGGCTATACACATTAGAGTAGATATATTTCAGAAATTTTGATCAATTTTTAAAATTCAAGAGACCAAAAAACAAATACTATTAATTAATATTATTGAGAAGCAACCAAAATTGGTATTATCTGATCTCTTTGGCTAATAATTTTAGGAAGTGCTATGTGGCTTGCTATCTACCACAGTTAATGCTGAATCTCACGTTGAAGATATGCAGTTATTTCTCTTCCAAACAAATTTTTTTGTCATATATATAAATATATAATATATACTACTTAATTGGCACTAAAACATTACACTGAAATTAGAATTTTTTTAATTAACTAGCATTTTCGCACAGGAGATGCACGGTATGGATTTGTTAAAATATTTTAAGAATATTTGGATCGATATATAATTATATAAATTATTACATCGAATATTATATAATGCAATTGAAAAATTGATGAGTTGGATCGATTGTATTTTCTGATGTTATCATTGCTTGAATTCGATATCTCCAGGTCAGCTGCCTCTCTCAAAAGAGGTGCCTACAATTTAGCGAGGGGATTAGTCACCGTGTCCGACGGTGGAAACCCTGGGTATACCAAAAAAAAAAATTGTCCAATTAATAGTCAGTGTGTAGATGTACGCATCCGTAGTCAATGTGTAGATGCACGCATCTGGTGCTGAAACTTTAGAGATTTTTAATATTAGTGTTCAATGAATTATATCTAGAGATCATATTTAATTTTGAGTAAATTAATAATATTCATTACCTTTTCCAATTGGACTAATTTGTTAAGCAAAATCTTTTTTACACATTCTATACATAATTAAACATCTTTATATATACCCATTGTAATGAGGTCCCATAATTTTGGATAAAGATGTGCTACAAAATCAATCATAATTAATTTCTTTTGAATCATTCATATATATACGTATTGCAAGAACATTTTCATCTTTAATTACACAATTTTTCTTATAAATTATGGATACTAAACGATTCTATTCAATTTTCCATTTGTAAATATATATCTTTACATAACTATATTTCCAGTAACATATATACACGGATTTTTTTAAATATTTCTAGTAACTTTACATTTTATAAAATATATAACTGAGATTAATATTTTTTCCATCCCGGCTAAACATTTTTTTTTGGACATACTCAAATAAACCTTATAATTACACAATCCTTATATTCTTAGTATAAAATAACATTTGGTGTAAAAATTATTAATTTCCATCTCGATTAATATTCATTCCATTTCGGCTAAACTTTATATTTCCATCTCGTATGGCAAAACCTTTTCCATCTTTAATTACAAAATTTTCCTTATAAATTGTGGATACTAAACGATTATATTTCATTTTCCATTTTTAAATATATATCATTACATAACCATATTTCAGCAATATATATATATATATATATATATATATATATATATATATATATATATATATATATATATATATATATATATATATACAATTTTTTTTTATATTTACAGTAACTTTATATTTTATAAAATATATAACCGAGATTAATATTCTTTCTATATACTAAGTCAGTTTGGAAACATTTTTCATTTTCAGTCAATTATTAATAGTCATTTCCTATTTCAATTGGCCTAAATTTCGTGTCATTTTTATTCTCAGTCAATTATTTTTTTTAATACATATTAATTAATTAGTTAATTATTAATAACAATTTTTTAAAAAAATATTTTCACTAACTTTACATTTCATAAAATATATAACTGAGATTAATATTTCTTTCCATCTCGATAAAACGTTGAGATGCAAACTTCATTTTACATTTTTATTAATACATTTTATAACAGTAATTTTTATATTTTTAGTAACTTATTAATATTCAAGTCAATGTTGAAAAAATCGCTAGGCGCCTGGGAACCGCCTAGGGCGCCAAGAGCGCCTGGGCGGGCACCTAGGACGCCTAGGTGGCCGACCGCCTAGCGCCTAGGCGCGATTTTTGCAACACTGATTCAAGTATAAATATTCGTTTCATTTTCCTATTGGCCTAATTTCCATGAAAATTTTTATATTTCCAGTAATTTATTAATATTCAAGTATTAATATAGATTTCATTTGTATTTTTTTAATCAAGTATTAATATTTATTTCATTTTTTGCATTTAAGTCAGTTTCGAAGCATTTTTAATTTTCAGTCAATTATTAATAGTCATTTCCTATTTCAATTGGCCTAAATTTCGTGCCGTTTTTATTCTCAGTTAATAATTATTTTTGTAATATTCTTTTAAATACTATAATTTCACCTATGAACATTATGTGGATAAACGAATAAAACAAATGAATATTCAAAGTAATGTAAAATCATTAAATCTTTCAATTTAAAGAAAAGACATAAATTTAAAATTTTAAATATAAAATCTATACTCTAAAAACAAATAATCCATACTCTAAAAACAAAAAATATAAGAACATTGTTTTTTATAAGAATTTAATTACAGAAAATCACATTTAGGTCAATAAAAGCAAAAAAACACTAAATGGTACTTTCAAGCATGTACATTCAGAGATATTTTAATCTACTGAAATTCAAGTCTTTCTCAGAATCAGAAGAAGTATCTTCATCAGATGAAGAGGAACCGCTTTCCACCACCTTCTTCTGAATCTTGCCATCGACTTTTTTTTTTCCTCACTTGTTTTAAAGCTTAATCATTTTTTTTTTACGTTGGCCTTCTCGACCGCAGCTTCCGCTTCTCCCATAACTACAAAGTCATTAAAAAACAGTGAACACGGGTAGTATCCCCTACTGACTCCGTAACCATTGCATCCCACAAATAACAAAAACCATGCCTGGAAATAAAATATATAAACAATATTACAAAATTATTATTTTAAACAAAGCAATAATACGAAAAAAATACATATAATACAAAATTTTAAAAACAAAACAATAATTAAAAACTATGGAAGATCAATTATAGACAAAACTAATACGATAAAAAATACTTTTCTAAAAAAATTAAATCTTTGTTGCATTCGCTTAGCCGGAGCAACTATAGCTGGTCTGGAGTGGCATCAATCCGGACAAATCCATAATAAAGAATGTAAATGAAAAAATAATAACTTTTTTCACAGAGATAAAAATATCTAGAAGAGAAATTATACCTTTTGCTTTGAAATATGCATATTAGTTTGAGCGGCTATTGAACCACAATGATTAAATTGAAAAATCAGTGATGAGAGAGTCACCTGCAAGAGAAAAGAGGGATGCAATGTAAAATGAAGACTTATAATTTTTTTAGTCATCAACTCATTGTATTTATAGGTGAAAAATATGAAAATTATAAATTTGTAAAATTTTTCAAAAGGAAAGTGTATTTATTTATTTAAGGTATTACCATAATCAATTCATTATATTGATATTCCTAATCAAGTCATCAAGTCATTATATTAATATCCTAATTAATCTTATTTCTAATTAATTCATAATATTGATATTACTAAATTGTCCTTAAGTTTGGGCTGTAAAATGAAATAGGAGGATTTTATATATATATATATATATATATATATATATATATATATATATATATATATATATATATATATATATAATAGATCTAATGAAATCATACCTTGCTTCTAAACCTGGGGCTTCGATTCTTGGAGCTGTTCTTTCTTGGAAGCAGAGGTAACTGTTAGCCGTAGCTCATGAACGCAAAGAAGAAGAAGCAAGCTTACTTAAAAAGACTATTTTCCCTCATGAATAAAAAATTTAAAAAGGTTTAAGTTTTTCCAGCCAATTTCCACTGGTGATTTGGCCGGAATGACCAAATCTGCTAAAAAACATAGTTAAAGGACTAAATTTTTAGTTTTAAAAGTTATGGAGCGAAATTAATACATCCTCTATAGTCATAGGACCAAAAGTGTAATTTAATCATTTGTTAATTTAATAATAGTTCGTGCATCGCACAGGACACTTACTAGTAATAATAATAAGTTTGAAACTCATGTAATTGACTTCTTATATATATATATATATATATATATATATATATATATATATATATAGATATATATAGATAGATAGATAGATATAGATTATATAATCTATAATATATTATGCAATAATAATAATAATAATAATAATAATAATAATAATAATAATAATAAGAGATATTTTATCCCCAATTACATTGTTTGTACTTTACACAGTATTCCTACTTATTATATAATCTATACAATAATATATTACGCAATATTTTATAAGCATAATTAAATAATTTGACCAATATAATAAATTTTTACCATAATTAAATAATTTGACTAGCTAGTAATAAGTTTAGGCGGAAAAATGGTAGGAGTAGGGTTTTACCGTTTTAGTTTTAATTATATATAGATATAGATTCTAAATATGAATACAAAAGAGAATAAAAAAACCTGAATTTATTTAATTCATGCATGAAAAATAATAACAATAACAATAACAATAACAATAATAATAATAATAATAATAATAATAATAATAATAATAATAATAATAATAATTGGATTAGAGGCCGTCTTTCTTAAACCCTAAACCCTATCATAGACATTTAGTTTAGATATAATAATAATAATAATCTAGGTATATACACATTGTGTTTTAATACTTACCATATTACTACTTCTAAATATACTAACCATATATACACATTGTGTTTTAATACTTACCATATATACACATTATAGTACATGTCAAATCCGATGAACATTAAAGAATTGATGATTTCTTTTCCCTATTTCTTATATGAATGAATTAGAGTACACATATTCAAAAGGCTTTATAAACAGATACTACATTGTAATAGAGCCAGTAGCATTCAAAAAAAAATATTCAAAAGGCTTTATGCGATATGTTTTTTTTTTTTTTTTTTTTTTTTTGAAAATCAAGAACTTCAATTAATTGAAGAAATCAAGAATAGAGTCAGGAGGGGATTCCTCCAAATACATTAGACTAGATCGGGCACCAATCGCTTTAGCAAGCGCATGGGCTGGTTCGCCAAATGAGGAATGTATCGAAAACACACGAATAGGAACGATATGATCTAACGTACTTCTATTCAATGCATGTACTAAATTAAGACACTCGGACTCAATGTAGATATCCATCCAACATATGTTTGGCTTTAGTCCATGCGATATGTTTTTAATTCACAAACGTATCAAAATACTAAAAAAATAATTATAAATGTATTAATTATTAAAAATAATCACACATCAACTTTTTTTTTTTTTTTTTTAATCACATTTCAACTTCTTGATATCATCAAGTTAAATCATTATAAAATAAATTTAGAAAACTAAGTCAAAACATACCTGAATCTATGAAAACCAAGCACTAGGTTGATATTAAGGAGTTGATGTGATTATTTGTAATAGTCACCGTTCTTATTTATAGAGTTTGGTGACAAATAGTCTATACACATTAGAGTAGATATATTTCAGAAATTTTGATCAATTTTTAAAATTCAAGAGACCAAAAAACAAATACTATTAATTAATATTATTGAGAAGCAACCAAAATTGGTATTATCTGATCTCTTTGGCTAATAATTTTAGGAAGTGCTATGTGGCTTGCTATCTACCACAGTTAATGCTGAATCTCACGTTGAAGATATGCAGTTATTTCTCTTCCAGACAAATTTTTTGTCATATATATATATATAAAATATATACTACTTAATTGGCACTAAAACATTACACTGAAATAAGAATTTTTTTAATTAACTAGCATTTTCGCACAGGAGATGCACGGTATGGATTTGTTAAAATATTTTAAGAATATTTGGATCGATATATAATTATATAAATTATTACATTGAATATTATATAATGCAATTGAAAAATTGATGAGTGGGATCGATTGTATTTTCTGATGTTATCATTGCTTGAATTTGATATCTCCAGCCAGCTGTCTCACTCAAAAGAGGTGCCTACAATTTAGCGAGGGGATTAGTCACTGTGTCCGACGGTGGAAACCCTGGGTAACCCAAAAAAAAAAAATTGTCCAATTAATAGTCAATGTGTAGATGTACGCATCCGTAGTCAATGTGTAGATGCACGCATCTGGTGCTGAAACTTTAGATATTTTAAATATCAGTGTTCAATGAATTATATCTAGAGATCATATTTAATTTTGATTAAATTAATAATATTCATTACCTTTTCCAATTGGTCTAATTTGTTTTCCATCTATAAGCAAAATCTTTTTTACACATTCTATACATAATTACACATCTTTATATATACCCATAGTAATGAGGTCCCATAATTTTGGATAAAGATGTGCTACAAAATCAATCGTAATTAATTTCTTTTGAATTATTCATACGTATTGCTAGAACATTTCCATCTTTAATTACACAATTTTCCTTATAAATTGTGGATACTAAACGATTCTATTCAATTTTCCATTTGTAAATATATATCTTTACATAACTATATTTCCAGTAACATATATATACGGATTTTTTAAAATATTTCTAATAATTTTACATTTTATAAAATATATAACCGAGATTTATATTTTTTCCATCTTGGCTACACCTTTTTTTTTTAATACTCAGTTAAACCTTTTAATTACATAATCCTTATATTCTTAGTATAAAATAACATTTGGTGTAAAAATTATTAATTTCCATCTCGATTAATATTCATTCCATTTAGGCTAAACCTTATATTATATACTAGTTGTATATAATATCTATATATAAATAATGGATGGTGTTACAGAAATGCCCCTAAGTTTTGGGGGGTTGGCTAGGAGGATTTTACTTTAAATTATATATAGAATAAAGATATAGATTTGATGAAATGATGAACCTGGACGTAATGGTGTCCCAATACATTCCTTAATTTAATTAAAATAATTAAATTAAATTAGAAATTATCCAAAGTGATAGAGTTGGTTAGAGATTTCTTTTCTACACTCACCACTATAAATAGTGGTTTCATTTTCAAGAATGGAGCTCTAGAGATCTGCATATCGAAGCTCTGTCGGAATCTCGCCAGGATATCATCTAGAACACGTCCGCCCAGTGCGTTACTGCGTTGCGTATATTGCGCTGATCAACACGCCATTTGAACACCAGGAGCCCTTCTTTGACGATCAAACAACACCAGGAGCCCTCCTTTGAAGATCAAACAACATATTAGCCCTTCATTCAAGAACAAACTACTTACTCCGGAGGCCCTTCAGCAAGGAACTACTTCCAGTTCAGAATATTCTGAGCTCGACATACTCTGAGCTCGGCACACTCTGAGCTCGGCACACTCTAAGCTCGTCAGACTCTGAGCTCGGCACACTCCCAGCTCGGCACACTCCGAATTCAGTACACTTCTAGTAAACTAGTAGAGAATCAGAGGACTCCTATACATAAATTGTACCCCTTCTCGTTTGATACATACTACTTATGTAACCAACATACTTTGAATTTTGAATATATACAATTTGAGTTTTTCGTGTTTACCAATATATATTTAATCTAATCATCTGTTGTCAATTTAATGAATAATTAATGTATGCCAATTCATGATGAATATATGCCTACACTATGCTGGTTTTATCTAATTATTACTACATCAACTAGTAATATCTCAGTCGTTATATCGTGGATCGCGGTGTATGTGCACCGCGGTCAAAATGACGCTGTTTCTTTAAGTAAAGAAACGCTGCATTAGTTTTAACGGAGCGCGCATTTTGTATATGTTAATTACCAATTGACACTGCAATATATCTAAACCAACACTGCCTCACGTATTATTTTATATTATCAAATGAAACTGCAGTTATATCAAAATGATACTATAGTTGTGGTGAAATGAAACTGCAGTGTATATAAAATGAAACTGAATAATATTTCACATATTTGAGTGTATATTGTACAATGAAGCTGTAATTATATCAAAATGATCATGTAGTTGTATTTTAATAAACTATAGTCTATATAAAATAAAATTAAATAACATTTTCACATATTTGAGTCTATAAATATCGAATGAAACTGTAGTTATATTGAAATCAAACTGTAGTTGTGTTGAACCGAAATTGCAGTGTATACAAAATGAAACTGAATAATAGAGTTACTTTTTGTGGAAAGGTGCGGAATGACGTGAAACCGATGCCATTTCTTTTCATTAAACAAAACGATGTCGTTTTGATGCACGGTGCATAATTGATTATGCACCGCGGTGCACGATATAATTTGCCTAAATATCTATCTAATAAATATATTTAAGAAATTAGATAGATAATAATTAAATAGGACTAAACTTGTTTAACAAGAATTTAGTTTACTATTAAGTAAGTTTCCTAATCCTATTTTGAATATAAGAAAGATTCCTAAGAGTTTATAAATAAATCCCATATGACAATAATCTCACATATATTCACAAACCCTCGCCCCATGACTATGGCTCGGAGGTATCAGCATTCTGACTCCAGCGCTTCAGGTGAGGAAGGTGAAATTCGTGGCAGACATCGCTCTAGTGATGAAGAAGAAGCTGAAAGAGAAAAAAGGCAGCGAAGATAAGCAGCGCAGCCCTAGTTCTGATAGCGCTAGGGATAGAGATTATGAGCGGCGGAGTGGACGCGAAGGGGATAATAAAGACGGGAATGGGCACCGGAGGAGACAAGATGATGATGATAGGAGGGCTCGGAAGCACCGGAGGGAGCGTGAAGAGTATTATAACAATGTGGATTCAAAGCAAGAAGGAAATATGATTACACAGAGTGCCAATTTGGGAAGAATTGGAGGAGGAGTTTATATTCCTCCTTACAGAAGAAGACACTACCTCTTCTTCTCGCATATTTATCAGGAATCTCTTCGAGGAACTGTCGGAACACCTTGGAATCCGCTTGTTGAATGATCGTCTTAATGACCCAAAAATGCAAGAATCGTTTGACTCAATATTTCTAAAGGATAATCCCAAAAATACTAGGTTTATTTTGCAATCAATTTCTTCACAGCAATTGGTCTGGGTGGGATTACAGAAAATCTCAGGGCATATTTGAGAAATCTGCAGCATGCAACAACAAAAATCAGATGCATCATACAGTTCCAGCTCTGAGGAGGATACACGAAGGAGACATTGAGTGATGTATCCAAATGTATCTTGAAGGTATCTCAAGATAGGGCGTCTTATTAGTCTGTTTCATATACTATGCAATAATTGTTGGGTATAATGCTACTTGTGTTGTTTAGTGGTAAATGAAATCACTCATTCTTAAAATTTGATCTCTTCAACAAATGAGTAAACATTAGAGATTTAGAGCAACCACGTGTGGTTTTTTTTAACAAACAAACACTTGTCCAATAATCATTCCATTCTTTCTAGACTTTAGTATGCGGCTTTTGCGAATTCCAAATCTTTCATGTTTTGCATAATTAGTATAACACAAGTGAGACCCTTCCAGGTATATATATAGTTAGTTGGAGAAGAATTGAAGTGTTTTATACCGTAATGAATTGTGGAGGATCATCAAGACTAGATGAACCCAACACTATTTCTCTCTGTAGCTTTGTGGTTAACTTGTGGCAAGCACATAACTGAGAAATCAGAAAACAAAGAAATGAGATTTCAAAAGAAAGAAAATAATAATAATAATACCAGCATCTATGAAACCCCCTGCACTACAAGAAAAATGCACATAGACAACCCCTACCCCTATCATACCGCCCTTAACCCCTACACATCATACCGCACCATTATGAACACCACACTGCACCGCGCAGGGCCGTTCTAGGCCATGTCGAACCGCGACCGCACAGGGCCCCCATAAAAATATCATACATATAATCTATTGTTTTTTATACTTGATAATTATTATTATTTTTTTGAATTCATAGATTGGTCTTAATTGTAATATAATTGAAAATAAAACTTTAATGAATTGACTTTGAAATTTTGGTGAATAATTTTACATTTAAATATGAACGAAAATAGAACTATTAAATTAACATTTGAATTGTATTCTTTCTTTGTTAAATTATAGGTAAAAGATAAGGTGTAACATTTTAGTACACGAGAGTTGGTGTGGTTTGGTGGATTTAGCTTTGTTTGTTATGTTAAAGGTATTGCGTTCTATCCTTCATGACAGCATTCTTAACCTATTTTATACAATTGTTGTCTTGGTTCTCAAAGACAACACATAAGCAAACTGGTAATATACTAGGTGTTGCGCTTGAGTACATAAGTGTTGGTGTGGCTTGGTGGGTTTAGCTTAGTTTATTATGTTAGAGGCATCAAGTTCTATTCTTCCTGAGCGGAATTCTTCAACTATTTTCTAAAATTGTTGTCTTGGTTTTCACAAACAACACAGAAGCAACCCAGTTATATACCTTATGTTGCACCTTCAAACATAGGAATTTGTGTTGCTGTGTTGCTTAGTTGGTTAGATTGTTTATTTGTTAAGTTTGAGGTCATAGGTTTGACTCTTGTTGTTAACATCCTTGTTTTTATTTTATATACCTGTTAAATAATGTTGTTAACAAGATTTTGTTCTCTAAGCCCCATTTCTCTGATTGTCCCATTCAGCTTTCCAGCAATATAATCTAGTTTTTTTAAGAAAGGAAAATGAAAATAGAGCATCAGAAAGATAGTTTTAGTTAGAAGGGGTTTTACTCTACTCTTTTTAAAGAATGAAATAAATTGTGTAGAGAATGGAGCAACTGGATGGTGTCTCAATAAGTGCAGATAGATAGATGTTCATCAAGAACTAACATTCCCCATCCAACATAGTAGTTCAGACACAAACTTGGTACAGTACAATGATGTATGTAAGTTGTTTTACCTAATTTTATAAAACCATTTCATTTTCAACTTCGAATTGTATGAGTAGTGATATTTGTGGGTTTTAATATTTTATATAAGAATGAATTGGAAGGCAATAATAAGTTAAGTTCATGAGGCATACTGCATACATCTGAAAATTTGTGAACTCAACATTTATGTTAAAGATGGACTTAAAAACCAATCTATGTTTTAGGAACAAAAAACAAAGACTGAACAACAGTGGGTGAATTACACAAAGTTAGTTGGGTAATACATAGGTACATACATACACATGTACACACACACTTCAATTTTTCTATTGAAGTATGATTTTCTATATATTGTATTCTTGTGAACAATTTGTGCATATCTTCTTCCCTTTTTTTATTCTCACTGTTAGTTGTGAAGACTGAAAAGGCCAGTTGGAACTCTTTTTCACTTTTTTGTTTTTCCTTCTTTTCTACGTAACTTGACAATTTTTACCCCACTAAATAAAAAAAAATTTCAATTTTTACGTGGGGGCATTTCAATAATTAAAATCAAATGGGTTAAACTGACCCCACCGGTAATAGATCAGAGTATATTCATCCCAGGCCAGCTCACTAGAATGTTTCCCTTCTTAGCCTCTTATTTTAAAATTATTTAGTTCTAAAAGCATTTCAATAACTTTAATATGACTTGTTAGGAACCTGGCTCTCGTATAACAAACTTAAGAATTAGCACAAATAAAGAAATACTTGATCATTGTCTTCAGACGTGTGAAACACACTGTCCTATTAATTTTCAATTTTCTTACTAAGCAACAAAGGTAATCAAACCAGAATTTTTGAGATACAAAATGATGTCAAATTTCTCAAGTTATTTAATTTTATGAGTAATTCACCAAGGAATAACTTGAGATTTTTAGTATGTAAAATTTTTTCAAATGCAACAGTCAATAATCGTTTTTAGAAGTTACAAAAGTTTTTAGAATTTTCATAACTGAGTCTTAGGTTCATCATTTATTATTCTGATTTTTAAGAAGACAGGGGAGGTGATGGGTATATATATAATATAATTTTCATATATTGTCAGGATATACGATTCTTGATTAAGTTACTACAGTGCTTACGAAAGAATTTTACGTACTAAAAACCTAAATTCCCTTCTAACCAGAATATATAAAGCCAAGTATTTTCCTTCTTGTACTTTCTTTGAGACACGTATTGGAAGTAATCCGTCCTTTATTTGGAGAAGCATTTTGGAAGTGCAGCCCATCATCAACAGAACTACAGTTAGAGAGTTGGTAATGGCTCCTCCATTGAGGTCTGGAAGGACCCCTGGTAATGGCTCCACCTTGTTGAATTGGCTTGAGTCAAACTTTAATGTTCTCACTGATAATCAACTCTGTCTTCTCATATCTATCTTCCTGGCAGGTAATTATCAATGGGGCTCAATCTTACATTAATGAATGGCAGCAGGCCAACTTTGGTGAAGAACATTCTATTAATAGTCCTGGTTTTGCTATACATTGGTCCAGACCACCTATAGGATGGCTGAAAATGAACATTGATGCAGCATTGGATCCTAACAATTCTAAGATGGGGTTTGGTTTCGTCCTAAGGGATTCAATTGGAGAGTTTAAAGCAACAGTCCAACTCCCCTATCACAGTTTGTGCAGACCAGACGAAGCATAAGTAATGGCAGTGCGTGAAGCCTTGAAGTGGTTAAAAGCTCAGAATATGGACTTTGTCCAACTGGAGAGTGATTGCATAAAAGTTGTTAATAGCATGCAGGGTAGTTCTACTACCACTTACTTTGATCTTATTACGCAAGACATTAGAGACATAGCTAGAGAGTTTTGTAACCTCAGCTTTTTGTTTGTTAAATGATCTGCGAATAGGGTAGCCCATTTGTCAGCTAGGGAGACCTTATCTAAGACTGATCGAGTGGATTGTTTTTCGGTCTCTTTTCCTTTTGTTGTTGATGCTTTGGAGCTTGACTCCCGTTAATCTAATTTCATTGTTTCTTCTCAAACAAAAAAAAAATTCCAAGTTACTCCCATGGTTAATTTTTCATAAAAATAACTGAGAAATTTGATATCTTCTTGTATTTCAAAAGTTATGGTTTGGTTATCATTATGTTTAGTTAGGAAATCAGAAACTTTTAGGATAGTATGTTTTACATGTTTGAAGACAATGATTAAGTGTTCTCTTGTTTGTACTGAGTCACATGTTCCTTATACGAGACTCAGGTTACTAACAAGTCATACGAAGATTATTGAATTGCTTTAGGAATTGAAGAATCTTGAAATAGAATGCTAGGAAGTTAAAAATAATGTTGCAAAAGTGATTTCAATATAAGAAAGTGAATAAAATGTGAATTTTCTATTTTACCCTTAAAATTTTAAATATTTTTTAATTTTTTCGTCAGTTTTAACAGTCAGGGACCAAATGCGCCACTTCGCTCATAACTGAGGGACTAAAAATGAATACGGTCATAACTCAGGGACTGAGTCGTCACTACTATTATAACTCAGGGACCAAACTCGTCATTTTCCCACTTTTATATATATTCAAACAAGACACAAGTTGGGCAGTCGTGCTAGAACTCTTCATGCATGAGAAAAAAGAGATTTTTTTCCCAAAATGGTTCATCAACTATAGCTCATTCTCAATTTTGCATTTCGACTTTCAATTGCATCCAATATGGTCCCTTGACTTTTAAAAACTACTCCAAATTAGTCCTCTGTTAGGTTTTATGTTAATTGGGTGTAAAGATTGGGGGTATTTCCGTCCATTCATGACAATTATCAGTTAGGTTTGCCACCAAAGCTTCCTCCTAGTGAACTCGTTATCTCCTTCCCGATACGGTGAACCCGGAGATGAGAAAGCATCTTGATCTCCATCCAGAACTCGTTCTCTCCTTGCCTCGACTCCGCCTTGTTCAATCGTTTCACTAGGACAAAACTGTTTTGTGTTGGGAAAATGGTGACTTCTACTTCCCCTTTAGAGACAAGTGATAGTTGCCTGAAATACCTGTAGAGCTTAAAGCATGAGTTTCTCAGTGCTTTATCAATGTTATGAACATAGAGATCACAGAAAGCGATCGATGATGAAGTTCCAAATCCATACCTGTGTTTGGAAAGAACGATTTTGGGCCTAATTTGTCTTTACAACGAATTGATCGAAATTAAAAAAAAAATCAATGATTTCATTATTGTTGATGAAAACTATGTAGGCCACTTTATTATTCTTATTAAATTAAATAAATTAGTAGCTACAACAAAAAAATAATATATATGCATATAATTAATTTAGAATTAGATGCCTATAATGCCTTTATTTAAAAAAAAAATCATTATAAAAATTTTAAAAAGAGAAATAATTTCATTAGTTATATTATCTTTATTTTCTACCATTCAAAGATTCCTTACTTTCAAATTTATTAATTTATTATTTCATTATATTGTCCATTGTCATCTTTTTACATTATATTGTAATTAAATATCAAAGTTATAATACAAAATTTGTTATATATATATATATATATATATATATATATATATATATATATATATTTACCAAGTATTTTATACAAATAAAATAAATATTAATATTTTATTCAATACTTTCACAAGATAACTTACGATACACATCTCACAACACATGAAATATGTAGGGAAAAAACTATCACTACCAAATATCAATAATTGCTTGTAAGATAAAGAGTTTATAGTACAACTAAAATCACAGTCATATACACAGCAAGACAAATCTAAAGCTTCTTGCACTATAATCTCATTGCACTATGTATCAATGTTGCAAAAATCGCGCCTAGGCGCCATTGCGCCGCCGCGAAGAAGGCCGAAATCGGCCATCTCCGCGGCCGGCCGCCTAGCCGGCTGAACCGGCGCTTTTATTATTTTTTTTTTATTATTTTTTTTTGAAAATGTCGAAAATCTTTCGGAAGGCATAACTTTTGACTCGGTTGTCTGATTTGGACAATTTTTTTTTTCAAATTGCGTATTTTTTCAAGATCTATACACCACAAACGGCCGAAGGCGGTTTGGTCCATTAATTTCTCAAAAAAATGCTTCTTTAGCTCTTAATTTTAGTTTTTTTTATGTATTTAGATGGTTTAAACAATATTTTGAACACTTTTACAACCACTTTCGTAAATAGTTTCTAAGAAATAACTATGGAAATCTTATGTTTTATTACTAAATAACTATGGAAACCTTATGATTAATCGGCGCCTAGGGGGCGCCTAGCGTGTTTTGCAACATTGCTATGTATCCCTCTATGCTAGGCAAATTATGTTGTGGAACCGTGTCCACCTTACAAGGTGGACACGGTTCTAAAACTGTTCATAATTATAAATATATAGTTTAAAAATTATGAACATATAGTTCTATAATTATGAACATAGAGTTGTGAACATAATTATGAACATATAGTTTTATAATTATAAACATAGAGTTGTGAACATAATTATGAACATATAGTTCTCCCTTATGTCCCGTATTTGGTTTCAACCATACCTATACAATTATTTTATTGACAATTATAATCAATCTTGACTATATTATCTTGCATTTGTAAACTTAGAATTACCTATTTAAATATGCAAATTCAACATTCAATTATCTATGCATGAACAATTCCAATATAATCTTGCCTTGATATAATTTAAAGTACTTATTTAAAAAACAACATTGGGCATTATCCTAATCGCGCAATGCGCGTAAAAAACTAGTAGTATATATAAGTATTAAGTAAATAATATATACAACTTTAATGGAAGATGGTGTAGCTTAGTTGGTAAATCAAATAGTTTTTATTATTACAATGGTCATGGGTTCAAACCTATTGTTGGCACATGTATTTTTTTCGTGAGCGTTATAATGAGTTTTTTTTTTGTTTTTGTCGAATCTATGAGCGTCCATGCTCCTACCATGAGTTCGAACCTATGGCCACCTATTTATAATGTGTTTTCTATTAGAACGATTTTATCCAATTAATTATGTTTCATATTTTGTTATGAATACTTTTTATTGCATTTTAAAATATTTTGATTTTTTGGCCCTAGTCAAAAAGTTTTTACCTCCATGTTTTTAAGTTTTGTTTTATAAATTTTTATTAATAATTAATTTATTATTTATTATGATAACAATGTTATTATATTGTTTGTAAGCTTATTTAATTTTAAATTGTTTATTTTTTTTATAAACTATAATTATTTATTTATGAAGGCACTAGTGTTGTTATTAATTATTTTACATTTAGAAAAACATCTATAATTTTTTTTCATGATTATTGTTGTTTACGTAAATTTTTAAAAAACTTGTGAATCTTATTCAAATTATTTGATATTAGTGTTTTTTTCCTTATGTAATTTAAATTTTAGGTATAAAAGTATATGTTAACTTTAATAGGGGCTATTTTTTTTAGTCAAATCGGGACCTATAAAATGATATGACTGGGCTTGAATGGGAATAAAAAATTTAAAAATACAAAATATAAAAAATCAAAATAATTGATTATAATATAGTGACATCCAGAGCACCAATATATTAAAAAAAAAAAACAAAAAACAAAAAATCTAAAAGCATTAATCCAAACTTAAAAATCATATTACCAATAAGATTGAATGATACTCGTTTTTAATTAGGGAATGAGGTTTTTTAATTGGTGGTAATAAAATCTCATAGTTGTGTTCTAAAAAGTTGACAACCAAACACTAACTATGATTTTGATTCTCATTCCTAGTGTGTAAACACATGAACCAAACATACCCGAAATGTTAAATAAGGATTAGCTTATGGGTTATAAATATTTTGTTAAATGTTTAATGAACATGAATTTGGTTACTTTGGAGTATGACAAAAAAATAATTAATTACATATTAAATATAAATCATGAGTAATAAGGAGTTAACATAAACTATTTTTTTTTTAAAATGCACAAATGAATCATTTAGCATAAAGTGGTTCGTTTATTTATAATGTAATGGCTGTAATGCAAAATTGACCCTAGTATAGGGTTCATATTGAGAGTGAGATTTGAACCCACGCCCTTTCGGACCAGAACCTTAATCTGGCGCCTTAGACCAACTCGGCCATCTCAACTATTGGATCTTTGGCTTTCACAAATGTTTTTAGTACTATATGTTGATATATCATCTATAACTAGTTATGTGTTGGTAACTCGATATGCCATCTGCAACCAGTTTGGTTTCAATAGAAGACAGAAGAGTATTGTTTTGGGAGACTTAGATGCACTCAAAGAGATCCCAATGTTCACTGGATGATCATTCAATAGGATATTTAGGTATGATTTTTTTTTTTTTTATGATAACTAAAGGAATGCATTAATTCATAAAGTGCGCTATACAATCATGCGGGATATACTCCTCATGGATATATTAGGAGAAGAGACTCGGGGCAAACCGACCCGAGGCGGTCGCGGTGCGATAAGAGGGAACCTGGGCGTCCCCAGTTGGGGTCGAGGTAGACCCCAACGTCGGCCTCAGTTGGCCGGGGTCGACCTCGGTTGGGGTTGGCCTCGGCGTCGGCCTCGGTTGGGGTCGACCTCAGCGTCGGTCTGGGCGTCGGCCTCGGTTGGGGTTGACTTCGTCGTCGGACTCGGTTGGGGTCGACCTCAGCGTCGGCCTCGGTTGAGGTTGACCTCGGTTGGGGTCGACCTTGGCGTCGGCCTCGGTTAGGGTTGGCCTGGGTTGGGGTCGACCTCGTCGTCGGTCTCGGTTGGGGTCGGCCTCGGCGTCAGCCTCGGTTGGGGTCGACCTCGTGCTCAACCCCGGTTGAGGTCGACCTTGGCCAGACAGAGTAGCCCGTAGGGACCGCCACGTGGGTAGGCCGTCCCGGGCCTCGAGCGTGCCCGCGTGACTCGGTCAACCGGGATCCAACCGCCCACCCTATTCTCATGGGGCGGTTGGGAGGATTATCTAGTATAAGAAGACATCTCCTTGTCTTGTTAGGACATCTACACTTTATCTCACTATTACAGTCCTTGTAATTTCCCTACAAAAGATTATTAATACAAAAGTTGTCCCCGCAACATATACCTTGGTGCCTTTTCCTATTTATCATTTATTGAATTTGGTGATTCGGGTCTACCCGGGTAATTAAATCCATCAACTCCCAAGACCCAAGGACAGAGGAAGAACTAGAAGCCCGAGCTAGCTCATGAGTAACTTGGTTCGCTAACCGTTTGACATGGCGAACAGAAATGTTCCCAATGTCACTAGCAATACACTGACATTGCTTAATAATTAAACCAGCATAAGACAAGTCTAAACAACTAGAATGAAAATTAACACAAAGGTTCAGGCAATCAGTTTCAATGATAAAATTACTACCACCACTACTTTTAAACCAAGCTAATACTTCCTTAAAAGCCAAAGTCTCCGCAAAATAAGGATCGTGACCACAGCTTAAGCGACCACAAATCTGCCACCCCAATCTCGCAAAATTGCTCCATAACCTGCACCATCTGTGAAGAGCGTTGCATTTGAGAACACCTACCGGCGGCGGAGACCACATGACGCTTACACCTGCATGGGAATCATGATTATTACTGGGTTGAGAATAAGATTGCCTCCAGCTATCACAAAGGACAGCAACATACACCAAAACTCGATCAAACTGGAATTCTAAGACGTGATTTCTTATATTTTGGAAAGAATGATTTGAACAATCTTTTCATATAAATTGTTAAGAATTCAGTGTCCATATATAACTAAAGGAATTTAATGTTCATACTTGTGTATAAACCCTAAAGAATGGATTGGAATGGCTTGCCTCCAGCTATCACAAAGGACAGCAACATACACCAAAACTCGATCAAACTGGAATTCTAAGACGTGATTTCTTATATTTTGAAAAGAATGATTTGAACAATCTTTTCATATAAATTGTTAAGAATTCAGTGTCCATATATAACTAAAGGAATTTAATGTTCATACTTGTGTATAAACCCTAAAGAATGGATTGGAATGGCTTGCCTCCAGCTATCACAAAGGACAGCAACATACACCAAAACTCGATCAAACTGGAATTCTAAGACGTGATTTCTTATATTTTGAAAAGAATGATTTGAACAATCTTTTCATATAAATTGTTAAGAATTCAGTGTCCATATATAACTAAAGGAATTTAATGTTCATACTTGTGTATAAACCCTAAAGAATGGATTGGAATGGCTTGCCTCCAGCTATCACAAAGGACAGCAACATACACCAAAACTCGATCAAACTGGAATTCTAAGACGTGATTTCTTATATTTTGAAAAGAATGATTTGAACAATCTTTTCATATAAATTGTTAAGAATTCAGTGTCCATATATAACTAAAGGAATTTAATGTTCATACTTGTGTATAAACCCTTTAAAGAAGAGATTGTAAAGAATTTTAGACTTTGAATACTCAATACAGTATACACATTTAATACATTCCAATCCATTCTTTTTATTTTCGGATTCTCATACTTGTCATCAACCTTTGACCCAATGTCATAAAACTATCACCACATCCAAAAAAAAAAAAAAAGCACAGAATTGCCTTGCAGGACAATGGGAACCTTACAAAGTAAAGGACAACATAAAGTCCTACTTGGTTAAGGACTCTACCCCCCAACCCCACCCCTTTTCCTCTGCAGTCTGCTCTCTCTCTATATATATGTGTGTGTGTATATAGTAGTCTTGAAAATCATACAGCTATCTTTTCCAGTTTTCCAAAAAAGAAAGATAAGAGCATTATATTTATCATCACTAAATAAAGAAGGCATGAAGAGAATAATTGTTGACCAGATTATTGTTAGATTAAGAGACATTGATTCCCTCTGGATGAGATAATGATGTGCCATAACAGAACTTCATCAAGACCAGAAGAATGAAGACGACATTTACTTGAAAACAAAAAACAACGCATAGGAGTGCAGGTTTAAACGACAGAAGTGTCCCACATCGGAAGCCTGTGAAGTTGGATACCTGAACATAAGTTGCAGAAGGAAATAACAGGACACGACCTTACTTGAACAGGATCTGTTCTATAGGCTCGTACCTCTGTATCCTTGAGTTCTAAGGAGACAGGAAACGGAGACAGGAAACCAAGCCTGGTGGATGAACTATGGCCAAGAGATTAGAGCGTGATTAACAGCTCCAGACCTTAATTGGGCTGAGCCGTAGAGGATCGTTCTCAGCCCATGAGCTCATGGTTGGGATGGTCTCTTGGCTGTCTGACTGGCTTCCAACCTTTTTCTTTGCGATTTTGCTGTATCTGGTTTTACCTTGTTAGTTTTGAATTGATTTTTTTTTTATTGCTTTGTCTGCATTAATTGCAGGGAATTTGTGACCGGGTTTCATAAGAGGAAGAAGAAGAAGAGGAGAAAAGAAGCGCATAAGCAATTGCATGAAGCCGAACGACGAACACGTATTGAGGACCGTAATGGGAAGAATGCAAACAACATTAACTGGACAAAACAACACTCTGTTAAAAGATGTTTAGTGGAAATTTGTCCCACATCGTAAAATCTATGAAGCTGGATACGTGAATATAAGTTGGTGAATGATGGATTTAAAGTCGCTTATGTAAGGGAAATATATATATATTGCTCATGCAAGAAAGCTTAGTCATTTATATATGTAATTGATTGATATGAAAAATAATTACTCAATTAGCTCTAAGGTAGCGGTTTTTGCATTGGTGGAAGTTATTATATAGCTTGGGCCTGGTCATACTAAACAATAAAAATCAGTCTATTAGAAAAAAAAAGGTCAAATACAATCGTTAAATCGTTATATCCTACACCACGGCGCACATAGCACTGTGCGCCGCGCGCCTTCCAAAACGACGTCGTTTTGGGGTAGTGTTGGGAGGCGCGGTAGGAAGTTGCTGAGATTATGTGTATTTGTTCACAACGTTATGTGTATTTGTTCACAATATTATGTGTATTGGTTCATACAGTTATGTGTATTTTTTATACAATTATGTACATTCTTTTTATACAATTATGTACATCCGAATCAGAAAATTTGTGTATTATGTTAAGAGTTGATGTGTATTATGTTAAAAGTTTATGTTTATTATGTATTATGTTAGATTATGTGTATTATCTTTTAAAAAGAGTATGTATATTTTGTTATATAATTATGTACATTCATGTATAACATTATGTGTATTCTAGTATAACATTATGTACATTATTGAACAGCGGGTTTTTTTTTAAAGAAAAAACTACTGCCATTCACTGGGGCGGGAAATTTCAAAAAAAAAAAAAAAAAAAATTAAAACGACGTCGTTTTGCATCTGGGCGCATAGTGCAACGCGCGCCGTGGTGTAGGATATAAATTGCCGGTCAAATAGGCCCTTAACATTTACATGAAAAATCAATTAGAACCATAAACTTTAAAAGTTATATTTAAACACATCTAAGCTACTTGTCATTTTTGTGATACAGGCCCAATAGTTGATTATCGGCAAATTATTGTATGGACCATGGTTCACACAATGTTATGTGGACCATAACAAAAAGTACATTTTTAATATATTAAATGTACATTATTTTTGTACTGAATGTACATTATACAATATAATGTACACTCAGAACAAAAATAATGTATATCCACTGTATACAATATACATTATTTTTATATTGAATGTACATTATTTTTGTATTGAATGTACATTATTTTATAATAGACAAAATATGGTCCACACAACTTGTGTGGACCATGGTCCACACAATAATGATTGTTGATTATCACCAGTAATTGGTACATAGCACGATTCCGGCTACTGGTAAACAAGCGTCAGTTCTGGTAGCCGAGACACTAATTATCAGTGAATAACCAACTATTAGGTACAAAAATGAAAAATTGATGTGTTTATTTGTAACGTTTTAAAACTCAGAAGTCTAATTGATTTTTTATATAAAGTTTAAGGGTCTATTTGACCATTTTCTCTAACTATTATAAAATGTTATTTATAACTTTATTTTAATAATAATAATAATAATAATAATAATAATAATAATTATCATCATTACAATAATTCACATTTTTTAAGAAATAAATTTGTAATATATTTTTGTTATTTTTTAAAAGATACAATTTTTCAGCCAAACTGGAAGAAAAAAAAAAAAACAATTTTCTAAACTTCAACCAAATACTATAAATAAAAATGTATTCTGAAAAATAACTCATTTTCTTAAAGTCATTTTTTTTCCTCAAACGGACCCTTAATCGACCTTCTCATGCCAACCCAACAATCTGAGTAGTAGGATGTTCACTTTTCAAATAATTAACTAAATGGTTGAATAAGAATTAGCTTGTGGGTTATAAATATTTTGTGCTTACTTTTCAAATAATTAACTAAGGGTGTGTTTGGTTTGCACATAGGAATCGGAATTGGAATGAAAATCAAATCCTTCTATATAATAAAATCATAGAACTTTGACCAATCAGATTATGATATTTTTCCGCCAGCCAAAATGCCGTCGTTTTGGATGCTATTTTGGTGAACTTTCAGAATTTTTTTTTTCTTTTTTGTGCTAATGTCTCGATTTTTATGTACCTTTTGGATTCCCCAAACATAAATTTGTATAAAACTTATTTTGCTTTTATTTTCAGGTTGCATTTTTGCTCGTTGGAAATTGTTTCAAATCATAGCCATGTCTACCGTGCTTTGATCTTTACTAGAGCATATATACACAACACATTAAATACAAAATTTTGAAATTTGAATATAATTAAAATACAAATAATCAATTTTTAATTAAATCCTAATGAATTGGAACTCTGAAGCAACCTTATCTTTACTTTTGACGTTTCACTATCTGGTGCAACATCATGATTTAAAGTCATGATTTAGAGTCATTAATGTTGTAGCCTTTTAGAACTATATCTTCTGCATAATTATTTTATAAATACTACACAACCAGGAGCAACGCAATCCACATTCTTCTTCTTCGTTTAATCTCTGAGCTTTCATATCCTATTTGCACAATCTGAAAATATTGTCATTGTGTATCTTAGGAAAAGACATCAATCCAGATTATACCAAATAAGCTATAAGGTTACGATTATTCAGAACCTGTATAGTACCTGAAGGTCGAAACACTAATCTCATCAAGAATCAAGAGTGTCTCTTCCATGACTGAGGTAATTTTTCTTTTTATTAAATACTATTTTTCAGTTTTCTAAGCTTTCTAAAATATTTTTTTTTTTTTTATAGGGTACCTATGTGCATGGAAACATTCCTAAAGAATATGTGGACTAGTTTACGAATCTATATATTAAAGGAAGGAAAAGTTTAGGATGTGGTTTTATGAAGCAAGGTAAAGTGTTCTGTTGTGATCCCAACAATAAAAACACTGTTGTTTGATCAGTAACATTGTTCATGCACTTTTCAAGTATGAACCACTTTGAGACATTTGGAGGTAGTCACATATCGATTTCAAATTTTCAATCACTTTTGGCCGATTTCAAATCATATCACTTTTGGCATAAACTCCTACACTATGTTGACTTTTTTATGCACGATGTTGTAGAATTTTTGTTTTTTATTGTGCAGGAATCAAGAGATGTGTAAGTATAAAATGGTGTCCTAAGCAAATTTAAAGTGTGTGATTTTCCTTCTTAAAGTGCGTGGTTTTTGTGTTTAAGGTGCGTGGATTTTGTGCTTAAGGTGCGTGGGGTTTGTGCTTAAGATGCATGGGTTGTATGCTTAATGTGACTATTTGTTGAAACTTAAGGTGCGTGATTTTCCTTCTTAAGGTGAGTGATTTTTATGCTTAAAGTGCGTGGGTTTTGTGCTTAAAGTGCGTGAGTTGTGTGCTTACTGTGAGTATTTGTTGAAACTTAAGGTGCGTGGTTTTACTTCTTAAGGTGCGTGGTTTTTGTGCTTAAGGAGCATGAGTTTTGTGCTTAAATTGCGTGAGTTTTGTGCTTAATGTGAGTAGTTGTTGAAACTTAAGGTGCGTGGTTTTCTTTCTTAAGGTGCGTTGTTTTCCTTCTTAAGGTGCGTGGTTTGTATGCTTAAGGTGCGTCAGTTGTGTGAAACTTAAGGTGGGTCATTTTAAAACTTTAGGTGCGTGGTTTGTGTTCTTAAGGTGCTTTGTTGTGTGCTTAAAGTGCGTTGTTTGTGTTCTTAGGGTGCTTTGATTGTGTGCTTAAGGTGCGTGGTGGTTTGTGTACTTAAAGTGCGCCATTTTAATGCTTAAGGTACGTCATTTTAATGCTTAAGGTGGTGCGTCAACTGCACAACCGCACGGGAAGCCTAACCCAAACCTGAACCCTTCCCTATATGAGACCGTTCATGTGTGAACGGGTTGCCAAGGAGAGAACTAAGAACCACTCACAACCGTTCACGTGTTCAAATTTAACGGATCAGAAACACTAATTTAAAAAAACGCGATGAAATTTTCGTAAATAATTGAATATCAAAGTGCAAGTAAATCGTGTTGAAAGTGCAATTAACAGTTTCATATAGTGCATCTAAGTGCAAGTAAAATATACATTGAACATCAATATTAAGCGCACTTAACGTTATCATTAATTGCACCAAACGTTATCATTAAGTGCACCTATGTGAAAGACTTTATCATTAGGTGCACGAAGGTTAACAAAGTAAATTACTTGAACTTGTAAGTGAAAATAGTGGCACTTGTAAGTGAATTTACTTGCACTTTTTACTTGCAAACTTGCATCAGTTACTTGCTCTTGTAACACATTTTACTTGCACCAAAGTTCAAGTTATTTACGAAAATTTTACCGCGTTATTTTTTAAAATTACATCTTATTCATTGAATCTGGATACGTGGATGGCTGCGAATGATTCTTAGTTCTCTCCTGGGCTCATGTTCTCACTTGAGCGCGCCATATATATATATATATATATATATATATATATATATATATATATATATATATATATATATATATATATATATATATATATATATATATATATATATATATATATATATATATATATGAGCACGCTCTAATGAGAACAAGTGCCCATGAGAGAAATAAGAATCATTTACAGCTGTCCATGTGCTCAGATAAATGAATCAGATGTCATTTTTAAAAAACGACGCGGTGATATTTTCTTAAATAACTCGAACTTTGGTGCAAGTAAATCTGTTATAAGTGCAAGTAGTTTGTGCACCTTTGCAAGTAAAAAGTACTTGTAAAATCACTTACAAGTGCAAATAATTTACCTTGTTAACATTCGTGCACCTAGGTGCAACTAATTATAACGTTAGGTGCAACTAGTTATAACGTTAGGTGCACTTAGTATTGATGCTCAGTGTAAATTTTACTTGCACATGTATTATATTTTACTTGCACTTGTAATACATTTTACATGCACTTAGGTGCACTATATACAACTGCTACTTGCACTTGTAATCAATGTTGCAAAAATCGCGCCTAGGCGCCATTGCGCCGCCGCGAGGAACGGCCTCCGCGGCCGGCCGCCTAGACCGCCTAACCGGCCGGTTCGGCGGTTCGGCGGGTTTTTTTTTTTTTTTTTTTTTTTTTTTTTGAAAATGTCGGAAAAGTTTCGGAAGGCATAACTTTTGACTCGGTTGTCCGATTTGGACAATTTTTTTTTTCAAATCGCGTATTTTTTCGAGATCTATCCACCGAAGGCGGTTTGGTCCACTAATTTCTCAAAAAAATGCTTCTTTAGCTCTTAATTTTAGTTTTTTTTTTATGTATTTAGATGGTTTAAACAATCTTTTGAACACTTTTACAACCACTTTCGTAAATAATTTCTAAGAAATAACTATAGAAACTTTATGTTTTATTACTAAATTTTAAAAATTTTAAATTTTAAATTTTATTTTTAATTAAAAAAAATAAAAAATAAAAATAAAAAATCGGCGCCTAGGCGCCCCCTTGGCGCCTAGGGGGCGCCTAGCGTGTTTTGCAACATTGCTTGTAATACATTTTACTTACACTTCGATGTTCAATTATTTACGAAAATGCCACCATATTTTTTTTTTCAAAATCAATGTTTCTCATCTGTTAGATCTGGACACATGGACAGATGTCATGCGTTCTGAGTTTTCTCCTGGGCGCACCGTTCTCATTTGAACATGATCCTATATATAAGTAGGGTTCCAATGAGAACACTTGCTTAGGTGAGAACGTGAGAACAAATTGTGTACATCCATCTAATATTTTTTAATGGTCTAAATTAGATTAAGTGTGTGCGAACGCGAATTAAATGTGTGCAAATACGCTTAATCTAATCTAGACTGTATGACTATATATATATATATATATATATATATATATATATATATATATTCCCAATCAGGTGAGAACAAGGTGTAAGGTGAGAATGTGTATGAAGTCAAATTCACACTATTAAATGTTTAATTTGCACGGTCATGATTAAATCCATTCAATTTATTATTTATATAGTGTAAACAACTATACATATTGCACAGTAAATATTAACCTTTAAATTACTCAAAATCAGGGACTAACAAAAAGACCAATAATTTTAATTAGCTTGTTTGGTTTGTGTAAAGATGTATTAATAATGAGGTTGATGGTTTGAGCCTACCTCTAAACATTATTTTTGAATATTGTGCCAAACATTTTCTTAAAAAATACAGTGTGAGGTGGCAAATGGGCCAAGCTTTGCTGAATTGCTGGGATCTTGGACCTAGTTCAATTTTGGTCTCAGGCCTGAGCTTGGGTTAATTCCAGGCTTGGTTCCCATGCCTTCAAATGGATGGACTAAGACTAGCCTGAACACAATAATATTTGGGGGGCAAATTATGTGGTGGAATTGTGTCCACCTTGCAAAGTAGACACGATTTAAAAACTGTTCATAATTATTTCAAAAATTATAAACATAATTTTATAATTATAAACATAGAGTTGTGAATATAATTATAAACATATAGTTATGTAATATGAATATAGAGATTCAATAATTGTGAATATGACGTTCAAAAATTATGAATATATAGCTTTATAATTATGAACATATAATTCAGTAATTATGAACATAGACTTTTTAAATTGTGAATATAGAGTTCAATAGTTATGAATATGAAGTTCAAAAATTATGAATATATAACTTTATAATTTTGAACATATAGTTCAGTAATTAAACATATAACCGTGTCCACCTTGCAAGGTGGACACAATTCCACAGCATAACGATTGTATTTGGGGAACCCCCATTCGAAACCTGTATCTTTTGTGTGCGTGTTCAAACGATGCAATTGTTAAACCTATGTGCTTTCAAATAATAAATTATTTGTCTATAAATAAATTGAAGACATAATTTATTAATCGCATATTATGTGCCTTCAATTTTTTTGTGAAAGCGCCTTTAATTTATTTAGAAGTACATAATCTATTAACTGCAGACACAATCTGAATATCGTTTTGAAATAGGATCTACCTCCACAATGCAAGGTGGACCTTGATTTATGATATAATCTATACAACTTTTCCATCAGAGCTCAACAGGCCCACCTCACATCAAACTTTGACATACACTCATATTGTGGAAAAATTTTTGCCTAGATTACAAGCCACTTTGCTTATTGGTTATTGTATAAGTACAAAGAGAATGTGAACTACAAATTTAATAGAATCTAAAAATCAGATGTCAATGAAAACATATTATACCCAAACTAAACCATAGAGCTTTACTTCTTAGACTAATGGCCTCTTCTCTTCCTCTATTTCACCCTCACCGCTTTCTGAAGATGCCCGCTTCAGCTCTTTGAGATGATGTTTTCCTTGCTTGTTTGTAGCGCCAGACGACATGGGTGGTCGGCCCGAAGGTTTAGTTTCGGGCAAGAGCTTCAATACGATGCCCATGGTTATGAGCAGCAATCCCGAGCAATGTTCCTCAGTAAGTGGTTTTGTAAAGATCAAGTAGGACAGCAACAAAGTAACCGCCTTTCTTGCTGTCGTTACCTGTATTTTTACCGAATTGACAAAACATAAGAATCTAACAATAGTTTTGAGGATCAGGAATGTAGTAAACTGATATCCCACTAACTTTAAAAGCAAACAAGATATTGAAAACGACATATTTACCATTGCAGTTGTGGCAGCTCCAAAAATAGCTATAAGTGAAAGAACAGAAATTTGACCTATAAATGTGGCCATTGCTTCAAAAACCAAGACGCCATATACATAAGGATGCTGCAGATTAAATCAAAGATCGTTGTTACGCTATGGATCTATGATAAAAGAACAGAAATCCCATATGTTTTGTCCCTTGATTAAAGCATGCTATTAAAGAGAAAAAAGAACAAGGTTTAAGTCGGAAAGAGGTTTTGGATTAAAACATGATCACTGGTTAGGTTCAAATCAATTTATGCTACGTTGCAAGTATCAAAACCACTGCCTACTGAATCTGTATAAAAGAAGCAATAGTACATAAATACAAGGAATTCTAAGTAATTGGCTATTATGTAGCAAAAGGGTAAGTGGGAAAAAATTCTCCTTACTGAATTCTAAGTGACCAGCCAGCACTCTGGCCAGCTCAGTCCCATTGGATATATATATATATATATATATATATATATATATATATATGTATGTATAGATTTCTAATCAAGTGAGAACCAACCTTAATCTGCAAACTGCGAACTTGTGAAAGATTGCACCGCAAGTACTACATGATTGCACTGCTACGGCTCCCAGACATGCCTGAAAGACCTTGCGGTGCAATCGTATCCGGGTGTGATACAATAATGTAGTAAGTGCGGTGCAATCGTATCCGGGTGTTATACAATAATGTAGTAAGTGCGGTGCAATCGTATCCGGGTGTTATACAATAATGTAGTAAGTGCGGTGCAATCGTATCCGGGTGTGATACAATAATGTAGTAAGTGCGGTGCAATCGTATCCGGGTGTGATACAATAATGTAGTAAGTGGGGTGCAATCCTTCCCAAGTTCGCAGTTAGCAGGTTAAGATTGGTTCTCACCTGATTATGAACTTATATATTAGGAGCAGGATCAATAAAAACATGGGGTCAATTTTATAATTATCACAAACTTAAAGTTTAGTAATGGTAAGATGCTAGCCTTCGATTTCTCAAGATGGAGGATTTGGATGTGCAAACACTTTTTATAGGGGGAAGTGTTCTCACTTAAACCCTCCCCTATATATATGTGTATATATATATATTCAGACTTCTTTTCTAAGAAAAGAGGTAAGGTTTCACATGTCTTCATTTCAACAGACATGATTCACAGCACATTGGGTCCTACATTCTTATGGTTCTTCTTGTCTCCTATCAAGTGATGATGGGAAAAGGTGTTTTCAAGAATAATTTAAAGCATCTTTACCTGATAACAGGACTTCCAAGCCGTGAAAAGCTCTCCAGTTAATATCATGGGCACGAGGAGGAAAGGTGCCCCAACTATAGTCGAGCAGAATAGCATCTCCATCTGAGATGAACACAATGCAAAAAAAAACAAAAGTTAAGAGGCAAATTCTAGGTGATATCTTGTGAACAACCACATAACCAACTCAAACTTCACTACCTGAGTAGTTTCGGGATTCAGTTTAAAAATCGCTTCTTGCAAATTACCCAGAAAAGAATCCATGACTAGAGCACCACTAATCATCATGACGCCAATGATACTGAAATTCGGAGAAGTGTTGGCATCCGCTAGAGTGAAAAGAATCAAGCCAACAACTAGGAGCACTGCCGAGATGTATTCTTGAAGAGGGTATTTTCTTCTTAACCCGGGAATAAAGGCACCCATTATCATTACAGGCAGTACCTACACAGTTCAACAAATTCGGTGAAATCAAACAAATTCAGGAACAGAGAATTTTCATTTTCCAACAGAACTCTCAAGTCTGTTAAATCGTGGAAATAATATAAACCCCAGCAGTTAGGGAGTATCAAATTGAAGAATACGGAGTATATACCTTAGTGGATTTGAACATGATCTGTGCAGGGTAGTTAAGATATGCTAGGGAACCCTTTGTTAATCCATGAGAACCCATAAGAACAGCAGAGAGCTTCACATAGGTTTTCCAAGGGTTCACCATTTGCTTCATGGTGAAACCCTGCAAACGTATGAGTACTAAGTACACAAAACCTTGTATAAACGTAAAATACCACCCATAGCTGAAACAAAAAAAAAAAAAAAAAAAAAAAAAAAAAAAAACACAACACTTTTCACTTAGTCTATGAAATACCCAGATTATTTTAGATACTTAGCACACAATCCAAAGCATAGAAAATACCAAAACAAAAGCAAATGTCTCTGGTACATACCTGAACTGGAGCCTATTATACACATACTCCTGAAATTCAGAATATTAAAAGTTAAAACCCATTATTTAGTAATATATACCAATTGACAACAGGGGAGCTCAAACCTAATACAATGGCAACCTAACATTGAGTATCTCAAAATTGAAAGACTGGTGTTCTTAACACCAAATCAATGCTAGTAGTTTGATTAAAAAAAAATTGTAAAATTTAACAAATCAGAGAAATACAATAAAATCCAGCCACCCATTTACACTAAAATTGCAAAGAACATCAAGAAAAAAAAAAACAGAAAATTTTCCTCCTATAAGCCAATCACGGAAGTTGACTACTCAAAATTAGCAGCAATGACATAAAAATGTATATGAAAATCACCAACTATCCCATTATATAATAAGATTTAAGAGAAGTCAACTAAAATCAAATAATACAAAAAGCCAATCCTAACAATGTCAGCAAGAGAGTATATACACGATTTCCTGTCTGAAAAGCTAATTTCATCATATAATATATATATATATATATATATATATATATATATATATATATATATATATATATATAGATAACAGCGAAATTTACAGAAAGAAGAAAAGACCTCGCAAATGCCATTGACGAGGTAACCGAAGAAGAAACCAGAGGAGCAGATGAGGAACTGTTGCCATATGGGTCGATCAGATAACGAAATCCCGAACAAGGACCTTGCTTGATCTTCATTGTTCTTCATCTCTTCTTCCTCTCTCTCCTAAACAACCAAAACCGTAAGTTCAACCAACCAAAACAGAAAATGTCTGATACTTGCATGCCCAAAGCAAGCAACAACAAAAAAAAAAAAAAGGAAAAAGGGTGATAAAATTTTCTTACAAGCTCAGGAAAGTATCAAAAACTTTTACCAGGCTTCTCTGACAAGAGAGAGAGAGAAAGAGAGAGAAAGAGAGAGAGAGAGAGAATTTTGGGTTTAGGTTGAATTTGGGTACGGTGTAGTGTAGCCGTTTCGTTTTTTTGCTTTATAGAGACTAGAAAGCGAGAGGAGTCGAGGAAGAACCGAAGAAAGATGGTTTTGGTGAAGGAATCGCAAACGTGTGGGGCGGAATGGCAAAATCTGGACGAGTTTTTGGCATCTTCGATATTTTAATTATGGAAAGTTAGTAACCATATATTTGCATTATTATCTAACTTTGCCTATTTTTCCACTCCGTTCGTCACTATAAAATGTATTTATTTTTGTTTGTTTTATCAATTTTATAGCAAGAAAAAAAAATTATTACCAGAAAAATTTGTAATCGCTACTTGAGAATATATGAACTCTATAAACTTGATTTCTGTATAATAGCTTACAAATCACATATGAGAGGCAAATTGCACTAAGAAAATTTTGTGCTATAAGCTCAATTGAAAACGTATTAACAAAAATCGATCTCATAACCTTCAGATACGAGAATAATCTTTATTCAATCTTGCCCGCAATGACAGTTCAGTTGGTCATAGGGGTGAAGTTCGGGAAGAATGATCAGCGATCGAGTCTCACCAGCGACAGTGTGGTCTTGTGCGTAGTAAGCAAAGATCTAGTCTCTGTGTTCAGCCGAGCTACTATGATTTACATTCTCTCAGATGTTCTGTTTGCCCGAGGTTGGGATTCAACCTTTTAAGAAGAATCTTTTAGGATATTTGGTAAATTGCCAATTCGTCTATTTTTTGTGAATTTGTTTGATTTATTCAAACTACTAAAATCAATATCCTATATATAATAAAGCCATATGGTCTTGTGAAAATTAAATGGTGATAATCAACATTTAATTTTCACAAGACCATAATAATATTGTTAATTATAATAACAATAACAATAATAATAATTGCAATAATAATAATGATAATAATTTTCAATGACAGTTTATAATATATATATATATATATATATATATATATATATATATATATATATATATTTCAATTTCTACTGGCAAATTATTGTGTGAACGATGATCTACATAATTGTATGGATCATGAATATCAAATACATTTTTAATATATTAAAAATACATTATTTTTATATTGAAAGTACCTTACATACATATATAATGTACTCTTAGTATATTTAAAATATATTTTTTATTGCATGCAACCCCAATGTTCATAAGTTTGAAATTAATATATGGTATAGCTAGGCGGCCTAATATTTAAGATTGTTGATGCATGTGCATATTGAGGACTACGGAGACAAAGATGCGTTATTCGTGGATTCATCGGATACTATCCAACAACACTCTCCAACTTAATTGACATGAAGTAGGCTTAGTAACATTAAGATTATATTCTCGAATTATTAGTTCTCATCTTTTATTGATTACACACTTAATTCGATAGTATTTGAAAGAAAAAATCAATATTTGAACTAAGATTGTGATTTTGGTCTTTAAAGGTCAATTGTATGTTGCTACATCTAGAGTTAGAAATCTCAAATGTCTAAAAATTTTGATCCGTGGTGACTCTAAAATTATAATTCAATTACTATTGTAGTTTACTAAGTTCTTAAAAATTTGTAATATTAAATACTATGTACTAAATTTTTAATATAGTTTAAGATTTATAGTAATCACCCACCGTAAATATTATTTTAATTGTAAATATATTTATGTTCATAATTTTATCATAGGAATTCATACATAATAATTATTAAATAACAAAAATTTTATATATGAATAAACCTCATATAGGGTATATTTTTATAACATATTTTCCGTGCATCGCACGGGACAAATACTAGTTTGATAAATAGTGAATTTTTATTAGCAAATCAGGGCCAAAATGCAAAAATAGTAATTTTTGAGTGGCAAAAACTTGTGTGTCGTCTCATAGATCTTTATCCATGAAATCGGTCTGGTCAAGATGCAAATATAATACTTGTAATATTTATATTGGAAAATATAATACTAACCAGGAATAAAGTGGTTGTTACATATTAGGAAAAATATAATATTTTTTTTTAAAAATTGTAATATTTTTACATTTTGGTTTAAAAGTATTACATTTTTCAATATAAACACAAAGAGCCAATAACACCTCCATTGAGACTCAAACTCACAACCCCCCATATGAGAGTCCAACCTAGGTGCCATTAGACCACAAGATCTAATCTTGGCATATTATTAATAATTTATGTTAACATAGTAATTAAAAATATCATTAATTTATATTGATATTAAATATATTATTATTAATTTATATCTATATAATAATTTAAAATATAAAATCTATATAACATCCTTTGTTTTTCTCTCTAGCTACTTCCTAAAAAATTATAAAACATTATTGCTACTAACTTCCTACGATATATAGCATGGAGCGGATATGTGTGTATCATGACAGAGGTTGTGGGGGTGGGAGATGATGAAGAATGAGTAGTGAGATTTCATTTTTAGTGGACTAGTAGATATAGATTGTTAGACGTTTTTCTACAATTAATTTTAGAAAAAAAAATTGTAAATCAAGTTGCTGATATAGTTTTAATTTCGGATTTAAAATATCAACATACGCATTATAAGTTTCAGAATTACATAAATTATAAAAAAAAAAAATGAAAAAAATGACATTTTTAGTCCCTCAAGATGAGCAAATAAATTGTGATTCTCATTCAAATAGGAAAGAGATTACAAACTAGAGTCCTAGAGGAAAGTTACCACTAAAAGCTCCTATACAATAGACTAGACTAACCAACTAAATAACAGCCATAAACATATAAACCATATAGTATAACATAACTATATATTATTACTAACACACACCCTCAAGCACAAGGTTGGAGGGCGACAACATTGAGCTTGTCTCGTAGAGCCTGAAAACGCGGAGCCTGTAGTGGTTTGGTGAAGATATCGGCCATCTGATCCTTTGTTGAGACAAAGTTAACAATGAAATCCTCGGATGCAACCTTGTTCCGGACGAAGTGGTAATCGATTTCAACATATTTTGTGCGGGCGTGGAAAACTGGATTAGCCGCTAGATAAGTGGCTCCTAAATTATCGCACCAAAGTGTGGCCGGCGCGCCAGAGTGGAGCCCCAATTCACGTAGTAAGGAGATAACCCATGTGACATCTGTAGAAACATCGGCTAGCCCTTTGTATTCGGCTTCAGTGGAGGACCTGGCCACGGTGCGTTGCTTGCGAGAGACCCATGAAATAAGATTGTTCCCGAGAAACAAGGCGTAGCCATTGGTGGACTTGCGATCTACAGGACACCCAACCCAATCGGAATCCGTGAAAGCATGGAGATCGGAGGACGGTGACGGAGCCAGCCGTAGCCCGTAGTCCTGAGTCCCCTTGATATACCTTAGTACCCGCTTGAGCAGTGCCCAGTGATCATGAGTGGGAGAGTGCATGAATTGACACAATCTGTTGACGGAGTAGGAGAGATCAGGCCGAGTGAGAGTCAGGTACTGAAGAGCACCCACAATCCGACGATACTGCGTAGGATTATCAAAAGGATCAAGGGAAGGTGTTGCATGTTGTGTGATTGCAGTAGGGATCGCCAGGGCTTTACAGTCTGTCATTCCCGACCTAGTGAGAATGTCCTTCATGTACCGTCGCTTTGAAAGGATGAGCCCATCAGAAGAAGATAACGTCTTAATCCCCAGAAAAAAATTCGGTGTGCCCAGGTCCCTAATCTTGAAAGTCACTGACAGCTGATGAAGGAGAGTATCAATCAACGCAGAGTCGTTACCCATCATGATGATGTCATCGACATAGACCTACAAGTATACACGGGAGTCACCTACTGTATAAAAAAAGAGTGAGACATCGGTTTTGGATGCTAGAAAACCTGTGGATGTCAAGAACTCATACAAGCGGTTGAACCATGCCCGGGGCGCCTGTTTGAGCCCATAGAGAGAGCGCTGGAAATGACAAACATGCCCTGGATGTGTGGGATCCTCGTAACCGGGGGACTGTTTCATATACACCGTTTCGGATAGGTGTCCATTTAAAAAAGCGTTGTGGATGTCTAGCTGATGTAGAACCCACTTGTTTGACACTGCAAGAGAAAATAAAATGTGAACCGTAGTCGGTTTGACTATAGGACTGAAGGTGTCAAAGAAATCCTCACCGGCTACTTGGTTGAACCCATTTGCCACTAGACAGGCTTTATAGCGCTCTACGGTCCCATCGGCCTTGCGCTTGGTGCGGTAGACCCATTTGCAACCAATAATGTTCATATGTGGGGTAGCCGGTATGAGTTGCCATGTGTTGTTATGCATGAGGGCATTAAACTCCTGATCCATGGCGTCCCGCCACTGTGGGTGGCCTACGGCTTGGGAGTAACAAGTGGGGTCCACAGTGGTGTTAAGAGCGAAGAACTGTTCGCCTGTACCCCGAGTTTTGCGCCGGGTGCGCATGACATGCCCCTCCGTATGTGGCTGTGTGTGGGAAGCTACAGTCGTGGGAGATCCCTCTATAGACATAGGTAACGGCTGTTGTGCAATTGGCGTTTCATCCAGAACAGGAGGGTTGCCGGTTTGGATTACCACGGGCCCAGCTCCCCAGGGTGCAGGAGCGGGGTTCGGACTTGAGTTAACCTGCAAAGGAGTCTGCAAAGCAAACGGAAAGACCGACTCATCAAATCGCACATGGCGACAGATAAATATCTTCCCTGTACTTAGGTCCATACAGCGGTATCCCCTAAATGAAACTGGGTAACCTAGGAAGACACAGGGTGTAGAGCGGTACTCTATCTTGTGCCGATTATAAGGCCTGAGATAAGGGTAGCACCTACACCCAAAGAAACGGAAGAATGTGTATAGCGGTGGTGTTTTGTGTAGACAGTAATGTGGACTTTGATAAGAGATAGCCGATGAAGGTAAGCAATTAATCAATTGAGTTGCTGTTTCAAAAGCATAATCCTAATATTTTAGTGGGGCTGAGCTCTCGGCTAAAAGGGTCAAATCGGTTTCGACAATATGTCTATTCCGGCGTTCAACTCGTCCATTCTGCTCATGGGTATAGGCACACGATTGTCTGTGTGTAATGCCTAGAGATTCAAACATTTTGTGAAGGTGAGATACTTGCCACCTAGGTCAGACTGAATGGCTTTGATAGAACGGGAAAATCGTCGTTCTACCATCACCCGAAACAATTCAAACACTTTATATATTTCTAATTTTAACCGTAAGGGGTAAAACCAGCAAAAGCGTGTACAATCATCTACGAATAACACAAAATAGCGGTAGCCAGAATCTGAAAGAACGGGGGACGAACCCCAGATATCCGTATACAACAAATCTAGAACATTTAAACTTGAAGTAGGAACTCTATATAGTGGGAACCGAGCCAACTTGCCAAGTTGACATGCCGAACAAACTTCAGACGCACAGGCTTTATTTGACGTGACTGGACAGTGTTTTAGGACTTGTTGAAGGGCTTGTTTATGCAGGTGACCCAATCGTTGATGCCAAATTGAGGGCGAAGCTCTTGTAGTGAAATACGCAAAATGCGACCACGGCACCAACAATTTATATAAACCGCCAACTGTGGAACCTTTAAGAAGAACTACCCGAGTAGTGCAGTCCTTCAAAAAAAAAAAAAAGAATCCTTATGAAACTAAAAAAAGACATCGTTGTCGTTAGTAAAACGATAAACTGATAAAAGGGATAATAACAGGTTCAGAACTAGTAATATATTGGACATATTTAATAATTTGGAACTGGATGGGATAACCGTATGACCAACTCGGGAGATATTCAAACCTGCGCCATTGCCCACTTTTAGGACGTTGCCGCCGGTATAGGTCTCGGACTGCCCGACCAGCTGCTCGTCCGACGAGGCATGCGTGGATGCGCTGGTATCCGGGAACCAAGCGTCCGCCTGTACGTCCGCCGGCGAGCCACCAGCGATGGCCACGTTTGCATGCGGAGCCGGTTCTGACTACTGCTTGAAACAGTACACGGCAGTATACCCATGCCTTCTGCAGATCTGACAGCGTGGGTTGCCTCGTCCACGACCGCCACCGGACTGCCGCACTCTTCCGCGACCTCGATGGTTGGAGGACTGCCGGCCTCCATTTCCAGAACCACCACTGGACTGTCCGCCGCGCCCGGCGTATAGAACCATCGGAGAACTGGTGGCTCCAGTGTGATCCAACTGCGGGAACTCGTCGGCCTGAATGAAGTCCTGCACCTACAGAAGATCGCCGAGCTAAGAGAGGGTAACTGGAGTCCCGGTCACCGTGAGGGCACTGGCCATCGCCCGGAATTCCGGCCGGAGGCCCCGAAGCACGTACAGGATCTGCTCGTCGAGGGAGAGAGGGTAGTCGGCGAGAGACAGTGCCTCAACGAGCATCTTCGCCTTCCCGAGGTATTCCGAGGCCGAGCTGTTACCTTGCTGGAGAGTCTGGAATTGACCAAAGCAAATTGAGACACCGGGCTCTCGTGGATGATGCCAGTGTCTCGGTGATGGAGAGCCACACATCGTGAGAAGTTTCCCGGCCAACAGCGAGCGGCATGACCTCGTCGGAGAGTGACGAGATCAGGAGAGACAGGATCGATTGATCCTGTTGAATCCAGGCAGTGTGCGCTGGATTCTCGACCGTCGAACCAGCAGCGGTGGCGCCGAAGTCAGCTGGTTGCGTAGCTGCGGGGATGGTTGCCGGAGGACAAGGAGATCCACCGCCAATGTAGCCTAGCAAACGCTGCCCACGCAAGAATGGTACAATCTGGGTACGCCAGAAGAGAAAATTCCGATTGGTTAATTTTATTGAAACGAAGTGGTGCGCAACATTCAAGGAATTTGTGGTGGCCTGAGTAGGTACGGTGGTGGTTGTCACCGTACGTTCGGAGGAATTTGTCGACATGGTAGGGAGGAGGAGAAAAAATAGGATAGGAAAAAAGGTCTAACGCTAACTGATACCAGATGAGCGGATGAATTATGATTCTCATTCAAATATGAAAGAGATTACAAACTAGAGTCCTATAGGAAAGCTACCACTAAAAGCTCCTATAGAATAGACTAGACTAACCAACTAAATAACAGCCATAAACATATAAACCATATAGTATAACATAACTATATATTATTACTAACACTCAATTATGTCATAATGGTAACTCGGTCCTTTAATTATAAGGATTACTTCATTTAGTCCCTGTATTGTTTTTGTAAAGATCATTTTAAAACATCACCTCAAGTATATATTAAATACTAATGTTAATGTAAGGGCAAAACTGAAAATTTACGGAAACTATTCATAAAAGCATATTCCCTAGAGTTCTTATTTTCATTTACAGTCTAAAATGAACTCATAAGGTCTAGTTATTCACATATGAAGCTAAAATCATAATCAACTTGGTAGACAATGAGGTAAGTTGTATGATAACTCACAGTCTCACACATTCATCCAACTCATTGTATGATCATTCACAAATGACAATTTCATTGTTCAAATGTCATATTGCCAAATTTGTGGATTGTGTTGTTAACCGGCCTTGTCTTTCAGTTGGGTGGGACATTAGCTAGTGGAGTGGAAAATGAGATCGATTGCAATTCACATGTGTTCCTGGGTTGTATTGTGTAGTTTTGCCTATGTTCTATCATGTCATGACCTACATCAATGAACATTCAATAGTGACTTAATAAACATATATTTGTAACTTAATGAATTTGTTAGAATAACTTAATGTAATTATAAGTTAATTTTTTTTTAAATATGAATATAGGGGTCATTTAAAAGATCTCAATTAAATTAGGTGAGTTATATTATATTTTTTTCCACATATACTTTTTGAATTCAAGGGAGAAAACTAAAATGAAATATGATAATAATAAGGGAAAATAGTTAAATAGGCCCTCGAACTTTAGCTAAAAACTCAATTAGCCCCCTAAATTTTTTAAATGTACAATTACACCCATCAATAATTTATTTTGATGCAATGAAACCCAAAAAACGGTTAATGACTTGCTATCACAGGTCATTAGGGTTCTGGCGATCCGCCGACGAGATTCCGACGAAATTTTAGGCAACAAAGTACCCAGCGACCGGTCGCCTATCATGGAGAAGGAGACCAAAGTCACCTTCTCCCGTCGCCTTCTCGCTGGAGAAGGCAACCACAGTGGTCGCCTTCTCCCGCGAGAAGGCAACCTAGATGGTCACCTTCTCCGATTGAGAAGGCAACCCAGTGGTCGCCTTCTCTACGAAGAAGGCGACCTTGGTCTCATTCTCCTTGACCGCTGAACGGTCACTTTGTTACCTGAAATTTCGTCGAAGTCTCGCTGGCGGGTTGTCGAAACCCTAATGAACTTTGTTAGTAGGTTATTGACCGATTTTTGGGCTTCATTGCATCAAAATAAATTGTTGATGGGTGTAATTGCACCTTTAAAAAGTTTTGGAAAAGATAAGTTACCGAGAAACACGATCGAGAGCGTTTGTCTTGATGAAGTTGTTGAAATACTTGTGCTCAAGATCGGGAAGCTGTCAAAACTTTGCGAAAGAAAAGCGTGGATTTGGCCTGCCTCAACTCCCTATTTATAAGCGGGGGAGGTGGGGAGATTTAAAATTCAATACGGATCCCTAGTCATCTTCTCAAAACGCAACACCTGGCGAACAGATTAATTTGAGCAGTGATCCGCATTATATATCGTAAGCCAGCGCTACATCCAACCCAACAAATTGTACGTATTCGTGTACTTGACCGTATTTACTACATCAAATAACAACAACAACAACAACAACAGTAAATTTGTTTAGTAAACATATCCAGATATTTGTTTAGTAAGCTTGGACAAGTTTTATTGCTAGTATAAATTTAACTCTAATTCTTCGTTCTAATAATAATAATAAATTTTTTTCTTTTCAAAAAAAAAAAATAACAATAATTTTAAATTCAACCATACTTCACTTTCAGAAGTCATTTTTCTGTGTTTGAGTATTCAAAGAAAATAAAGTCAAAAGAAAATATTATTTTCAACGGAAAAAGGCCCAATTTAACTGAAAATGAACAAAACATGAGAAAAATATATAGTTTTTTGACCTTCAAGTCTTCAACTAGACATTAGAAAATTAATTTTTTTTTTTAAAAGAATAATTTTCTAAAAATCGTATTCCAGATTTTCAAGCCCACCCTTAATTTAAAATATAATTCAACTCTATCCGTCATTTATAACCATTAACTTTTATTGTTAATGAGAAATAAAAATTGTGAGAAATGAGTAAATGACAATCGCAAGAATTCAATTATTACTAAATAAGGTCACTTAATATATCATATGTTTTTTTTTTTTTTTGTTTATTTGTTAAATAGAAGAATTCCCAATAACCTCTTAATCCAATTGTAAGGAGAGGACCACTAAGCCTGCATGGGTAGCTCAACTGGTCATAGAGGTGAAACTTTGGAAGAATGATCAGGGATTGAGTCTCACCCGTGGCAGTGTGGGAGCAACCTCTCAAAGTGAGGGGGCTCTTTATGCGCAGTGAGCACCGGTCTAGCCTCTGTGGTTCATGTTCAGTTGAGTCACCATGATTTTCATCCTCCCAAATGCTTTGTCAGGCCCTTAGGGTTGGGGTTCAACCTTTTTTGGAAGAAGGAGAGGACCACTAAGCATGTACATATAGACACATACATTGAGAAAATGTCAACAAGAATTTGAATATTCAATTTTCAGGATAATCTACCAATTCATTATGCATGCATATGTAACCTATGGCATAGGATTACGAACTTCTTTTGACAATGAAAACTACTTTTTTAGAGTTAATTTATGAATTTTTCCGTTTATTATAATAATATTTTAAAATTTAATTTTTATTCAATAATTTGATACGGAGTATTTTTTAAAACTTTGATAACAATTCGATATGTAGCCTTTTATTAAGTATTTGGTCTTATATTTGACAAATTTGATGACAAACGGTAATTATTATATTACAACAGATTCCCATGGTTATCAAGTGGGCGGATCTAGGAATATCGTTAGGTGAGGATACAAATTTAATAAATTTTAAAACGTGATAAAAAATATTTGTGATAAAATATGAAATGGTTGGATTAAATTAAATATATATCATCTCTATTAATTAATATGATATTCATAAATACTTTTTATTTTAATTAGATTAATTATATGAATTTCTAGATTAATTTGAATATGATGACACACAATTAAAACTTCTAGAATGCATTGATTAGATAGTTCATAAAAAGTATATTTTCTTTATTTTTCATAATTGAATTACAGAACATTTTTCGTATCAATTAATTAATCAATTTAAATAATTATTACCACACATAACACATTATAAATCCTAAAATGAATATATATACAAAATGAAGGAATTTGCAAATGATATAAAAACTGAAGGAATTTACAAATGACAAATATAATTAAAGTGCAACCAACATGAACCTTTGATCTCTTGAAACAATAAAATATCTATTACAATTTAAGCTACCTTAACCTTGCATTCAAAAAAAAAAAAAAGCTACCTTAACCTTTAATAAATTTTTGTATAATATTATGTTATCTGCTTTAATATATATATATATATATATATATATATATATATATATATATATATATATATATATATTTGTAGTCATATGAGAACTAGTCTTTAGGTGTGGAGTCAAATTATGATTGTTGATTTTGTTAGATCTGATGGTTACAAAAAAAAAAAATTTGTATTTTTATTATTTGACAATTTTTTAATTTTTTTTTTATTTTAAGATTGGGGGCATTTAAATATCAAACCCAATTTCATGACATCTTGGGGTTTAATCTTGACCGTGCAACTTATTAAATTGATGGTGTGGACTTGACTTCACGTCTTCACTAGATAACTAATTCTCATGGGAAGAAGAACACACACCAATCGTTGTGCTGTGCAACCGTGTGCACCATGCATGGTGCACACGGTTGCGCGTAAAATGACGTCGTTTCATTAAAAAAAATCTCGTTCGAATTGTCTTTAACGGCGTTAGACAGTTTTCTTTCGTATTCAAACAGTAGGATATATCCCTAAATTCATAACTATATATCCACAAATTCATAACTATATATCCAGATCGAATTATATAACTATATATTCATAATTTGACAACAGTACATTCAGAAATAATAACTACACATTCATAATTTCATATCCATATATTCATAATTTCACAACTAGACATTTATAATTACATAACTCCATATTCAGAATTCTTAAAGTGCTTGTTCACAGAGAACTATATCCATAATTTCAAAACTATATATCCACAACTTCATAACTATATATCAATAACTTTATAACTATATGTCCATAACTTCATAACTATATATCCACAACTTCATAACTATATATCCATAACTTCGTAACTATATATTCAGAATTGCATAACTATATATGCATAATTACACGTCGATTGGAGTTTTTGTTGAAAAAAAAATTGATTGGTGGAGTTAAACGGTGCCACTAATGGCACCGTTACTCTATCATATTAAACAGTGTCGTTTTGCATGGTGCACACAGTTGCACAACATAATTCACACACACAGATAATGAGGTGGAGTGGGGGCGACTGACCCATCGCCCCCACTATGGATCGGCCCATAGTTATCAATTGCTTACTTGACTCTATTGAAACTCCTTTGTCCACACTTAGAATGCATTTGGTAGTTAGGAAAGTTTAAACATTTTTTAATAATTTAAAATGTGTGAAAACTATTCCCACGTTTGGTGCAATATTTGACTTAAAGAAAATTTTGGCCTAGTCAATAGAATCTATTACCTATGATATCATAGAAAGTAAATCACACCTAGAGGGGGAATGATTCTTTTTCTCGGGTGACTGAAAATCTACCAATTTTTTAATTACGTATTTATCTTTTTTGGTACCGAATTAAAAGTCTGTTAAAAATATAAGATAATAAGAAATATGTCTCTCCTACCAAATTAAACAAAAGATAACAACACTATTTATCAAAGAAATTTGACTCTCCCAACACTTGTTTACATACATATTATTATGCATTTTTATTGTTGTTGTAGATGAGAACATTTTGGCATATGGTTTATTAATTAACAAATGAGTAATTGGGTAAGAAAAATTGTCGAGTACCAAATTGGTAATTTCTCAATAGTCGAGGGATCATTTTGATAATAAACTCTTTAAATATTTATGTTTCCAAGATAATATCAAATATATTAATTAATTTTTCTTACAAAATTATTCTTAAATACATTTATGGAAAATATTTATCCAAACATTTAATTGATAGGAAAATATCAAATGCGTTCTTAGTTCAAGTATTGAAGATTTAAGTGTTGATCCGAGTTTTATCTAAGTTTAGGCATTAGTAAAAAGCAATATTTTTTTTTTTGAGAATAGTGAAAACTTATTATTATTCTTCTCCCAAAAAAACTTATTATTATTATTGTTATTATTATTATTATTATTATTATTATTATTATTATTATTATTATTATTATTATTATTATTATTATTACTATTACTATTATTATTATTATTATTATTATTATTATTATTATTATTATTATTATTTTTATTATTATTATTATTATTATTTTATTATTATTATTTTATTATTATTATTATTATTATTATTATTATTATTATTATTATTATTATTATTATTTTATTATTATTATTATTATTTTTATTATTATTATTATTATTATTATAATTATTATTATAATAATAATAATAATTATTATTATTACTATTATTATTATTACTATTATTATTATTATTATTATTATTATTATTATTATTATTATTATTATTATTATTATTATTATTATTAGTGTTATTATTATTATTATTATTATTATTAGTGTTGAAGTTATAATATGGAGGTAGCTAGGTAGGACCGTGCCATAATATTAGCAATCTTCATATTGTTCAAAATGAGACCCAAGACCACTTTAACTTGTCCTAGGGAAAATCCAAATAAGTAACAATGATCCTAGACATGCATTCCACTGGGAGGAGATAGAGTGAATCATTATACCATGAATTGTGATCCACCACTACCATATGGTATATTTTTATTATACTAAAAATATATTTTTAATAAATTAAATATTTATTATTTTAAGATATATTATTTGAGTACTAAAAATACAGTACTTGGTATGCTACCAAATAATGTATTATTAGTACACAAATAATGTAACATATATATTAATATTAGCAATCTTTATATTGGGATTCAGCACTGTCTTTTAATTGGGTTGATCCGGTACAAACGGAAATTCTGAATATAGTACGGACTTAAAGATATCTCCTACAATTAGAGACTATTCAGAATATTTCGTGGTCCGACTCAAAAGAATATATTAAAAATGTATATTTATTCATAATTTACATTGCAATGTGGACCCTAGTTCACAATATAATTTAGTCTTCTCCCACAATATTATTTACTCGATCGAGTAGGAAAAGATATGAGGTGTAAGAGCATAGAGTTATAGGCCCGTACCAAAGTAGTGCTAGACTGCTAGCTCACTCCTCCTCTCATTAGTTGGAGTTAGAATACAAATTATTTTTCATGTATAAATACTTAAATAAGTAGTGTTTTTTCATTTCTTAGAAATACAATTTTCTTTAATATAAGTGAAATTTTATCAAAATCTCTCCATTCATTTTACTCTTTTTGAAAAATTCTCATGCCTACAACGCCATTATATAATATGAGGCATTATATTAATATTTTATTATTACTCAATTATATTTTTTTTTGAAAACATTTTATTAGTCATTGAATCAATTCGATCCTTAAGCTTAATCACCAACACTAAAATCTCAATACCCCGCTAGTAACTTTGTGGTCTAGTGACATGAAGTGACTCTCTCAAATAGGAGGTCATGGATTCATTCCCCAATGCTGTGAGGCAGTATTGACTCTTTGTGATTCATTAAGTTGAGAAAGTAGTTATGAACAAATATTACATCGTAACAGAGTTAGTAGTGCTTAAAAAAAAAAAAAAAAAAAAAAAACTCTCAATACCCCAAGTCAAAAAAATCCAACTACTAGATACTTTTATGATTTCGTTGTTAATGAGATCATAATTTAAACTTTTTAATTACTCCTCACATTTTACAAAAATGAAAAGAAATTAGTAATGAAGAATATATAGCATTTGGAACTATTAATCAATGACAAAATGTGATTAAATTATTAATTAATTAAATATTAAATTTGTAAATGTCACCATAATTGATGGTTAATTAGTAATTTCCTAACTTGTTATGAGGTATACCGCATTAATCAATTGTACATGAAGGATTTAAATACGCACCCGCATAATTAAATGTTCAAATTGCACAGTTAGGAAACTAATTAATTACAGTTTCATTTCTTTCAAGCACTTGGTCCTGAAGGATCATAAATTCTACAAGGACCAATCCTAATTGTGATAAATATTTTTAATTTTGTCTTAATAAATGAATATTATACATCATACTAGGTCCCCCACGACAAAGCATCTGGGAAGATGTGGCTAGACCTTTGTTTATTGTGCACAATGTGTCCCCTCACTTTGAGAGATTGCTCCCACACTGTCGCTGGTGAGACTCGATCCCGAGTCATTGTTCTCAAACTTCACCTATGTGACTAACTGTGCTACCCATGCAAACATACATGTTATATTATTGTCAAGCTTATTGGTTAAAAAGTTTATACTTCCGTACGGTAATAGTTATTTTAAACTTCTAAAGACATTTTTCTTAGTGCACTAATTAAATGAGAAGATTTTAAAAAGATAGTGTTACAAAATTCATTATTAATCGTTCTCTAAAGTGTACGCCTCAGGAGGTCAAAGTGATGGGACTAGTTACTGTGTCCGACGGTGGAAATCTTAGGTACACACAAAAAAAATGTGACAAAGGAGATCAGAATAAACACTTTAAAGAACACTATATAATTGAGATATTAAATTTACCGCACTATTATCTTAAAATCCAAGCTACTTAAAAAAAAAAAAAATTAAGATAATTTTGTTAAACTAGGATTATTGCGTCAACTAACCTTCCAATTAGATTGAACACCAACACTTGTTGATGAGAGAAGGGTTGATCAAACTTATAGTAATTAGTTTGCTCATACAGATTTTATCCCTTTGCTTGTCGTTATTGCTATTTGCTAATTATTAGCTTAAGTGATTTTAAGTGGTTAACCGTTTGGCCATTTGATCTAACTTACAAATTTTATAGTTTTTAGTTCTTACAATTCTTTTCTTTTTTTAGTTATTTAGTGTTGATGTTTATTGGATAAGTCTCACAAACTTATTTTTATCTCTCAATATATGTAATTATTGTTGGGCTGCCTTCTTACATAGTGTCATACCAACCGTACATATATAAGTCTCAAAATAGACTTTTTTGCACCATGCTTGGTTTGAACTTATCCATACTTTTTAACGTCCTAACAGATCATTAGAGCAATTATAATAGCACGATTGGTGCTTGGTTTGAACTTTGAACTTGTCCATACTTTGTAACGCCCTAACAGATCATTAGAGCAATTTTAATAGCAGGATTGGTTCATGAATTTGAATTGATAGATAATAGAATAATATCTTTTAGGGTTAATCCTACCAGAGGTCCTTTATCTTTGGTGACAATTTCAAATTTAATTCCAGACTATCGTTTTTGCCATTTAACATCCCAGACTATTATTTTTTGGACACTTTTAGTCTTTTTCATGACTTTTTCTATTTTTAGTAAGGATATTTTTGTTTTTTCATATTTTTTTGGTTAATTTGTCTGATTTCAACCGGTTTAATTAGTGTAGGACTTTACTAAGGGTGTGTTTGGAAACCCGGAAAATGACTTCTGGAAGTCATTTTCCGGGGTTTTGGTGTTTGGTTACATTGGAAAATGACTGGTCAAAGGAAAATGGGGTGGAAGTCAATGGAAAAGGAAGGCAATTTTATGGAAAATGACTTCCCCTTTTTTTTGGGGGAAGTCATTTTCCAACTTTTACACCAACATCATCAACACCATACCACCACCACCACTACCAACATACCACCGTCGCCGCCATCTCCACCATACCACCGCCACCACCACCACCATACCACCGTTGTCACACCACCACCATCACACCACCGCCGCCGCCACCACTACCACCATACCACCGCAACCACCGTCGCCACCACTACCGTCGCCGCCACTACCACCATACCACCGCAACCACCGTCGCCACCACTACCGTCGCCGCCACTACCACCATACCACCGCAACCACCGTCGCCGCCATCACCACCATACCACCGCCCCCACCACCACCATACCATCGCACCCACCGCCGCCGCCACCACCACCATACCACCGCAACCACCGTCGCCGCCACCACTACCGTCATACCACCGCCGCCGCCACCACCACCATATCACCGCCGCCACCACCACACCACCGCCACCACCACCATACCACCGCCGCCACCACCACACCACCGCCACCGCCACCACCACTACCATACCACCGCAACCACCGCAACCACCGCCGCCGCCACCACCATCATACCACCGCAACCACCGTCGCCGCCACCACTACCGTCATACCACCGCCGTCGCCACCACCACCATACCACCGCCACCACTACCACACCACCGCCGCCACCGCCACCACCACCATACCACCGCCACCACCACCACACCACCGCCGCCACCGCCACCACCACCACCATACCACCGCAACCACCACCACCACTACCACCACCATACCACCGCAACCACCGTCGCCGCCACCACTACCACCATACCACCGCCGCCGCCGCCACCACCATACCACCGTCGCCGCCACCACCACCACCACCACACCATCGTCATACTACCACCACCATCACACCACCACCAATTATTATTATTATTATTATTATTATTATTATTATTATTATTATTATTATTATTATTATTATTATTATTATTATAACGAATAACACCACTACCACTACACCACCACCACCACCATAATATTTTTGATATATTATTAGTTTTTTTTTTTTGTTGAAAAACTTAGCTATTTTTTATTATATTTAAAATTAATATTATATTATTATATATTATTATACATGTTGTAATATTCTAAATAAAATAATTAAAATGTTTAATTATACAATTCTACTCATTTTCCAGAAAATGAACCAAACACACAAAAACAGTTTTCCAGAATGCAACCAAACACCGGAAAGGAAAATGTTTTCCGGAAAATGACTCATTTTCCAGAAAACATTTTCCAGAAGTCATTTTCCTGGTTTCCAAACGGACCCTAAAAATCGGTTGAAAAATATGGTTACTAAAAATAAGAGGTTACCTAAAGTTCTAAACCAATTAAACCGGTTGAAATAAAAAAAAAATAACAAAAGAAAAATATGAAGAGACAAAAATGCCCTTACTAAAAATAGAAAAAGTAATGAAAAGGACTTAAAGTGTCCAAAAAATAATTGTCTGGGATGTTAAATGACAAAAACAATAGTTTGTGACTAAATTTAAAATTGCCACCAAAGACAAGGGACCTATGGTGGAATTAACTTTATTTTTTAATAATAAACTTTTTACATTTTTTGCTTTGACTTTTCATTTTCAGTGGAATCACAATTACAAGAGATTCATAGTATTAGCTATTCATGAATTATGAAGAATAGTTTTTTTTTTTTTTTTTTTTCAATTTTTTGTGTGTGTGTGTATATGTGTGTGTGTGTGTGTATAATATATATATATATATATATATATATATATATATATATATATATATATATATATAAATCGGTTCTAGTGCAGGTGAACGTCTCAGGTGCGGTTGTGCAGTTTAATTTGAGTCATTCATCTCGCTTAACTCAACGTCCAAGATTACCAGAATTTAAAATAAAAAACGCGGTGGCAATTTTGTAATTTTTGCATCTAGGTCAAAATTAAGGTGAGTGGTTTTGTGATTAATGTGCGTGAATTTTGTATATAAAGTGCTTGAGTCTTGTGCGTAAGGTGCGTGAGTTTTGTGCTTAAGGTACGTGGGTTTGTGCTTAATGTGACTTGTTAAAACTTAAAGTGTGGACTTTTGTGTGCTTAAGGTGCGTGAGATTTGTTCTTAATATGTGTGGAGTTTGTGCTTAATGTATGTGGGGTTTGTGCTTAAGGTGCGTGGGGTTAGTGATTAATGTCAGTAGTTGTTAAACCTTAAAGTGTGGGCTTTTGTGCTTAAGGTGCGTGAGATTTGTTCTTAATATGCGTGGAATTTTTGCTTAATGTGCGTGGGGTTTGTGCTTAAGGTGCGTGGGGTTAGTGATTAAGGTCTGTGAGTTAAAACTTAAAGTGCGTCAGTTTAATGCTTAATGTGCGTGAGGTTTGTGTTTAATGTGCGAGGGTGTTGTACTTAATGTGCGTGAATTTGTGCTTAATGTGAGACATTTTAAAATCTTAAGTCTGTGAGTTTTGTGCACAATGTGCTTTGTTCTGTGCTTAATGTGCGTGGTTTTTGTACTTAATGTGAGTGATTTGTGTTCTTAAGGTGCTTTGTTTGTGGACTTAAGATGCATGGTGATTTGTGTATTTAAGGTGCATCATGTTAATGCTTAAGGTGCGTCCAACCGCACAACCGCACGGGAAGCATCAATCGCACCTGAACCCTTCCATATATATATATATATATATATATATATGTGTGTGTGTGTGTGTGTGTGTGTAGGATTCCAATGAGAACACTTGCATAGGTGAGAACGTGAAAACAAATCGTGTGCATCCATCTAATTGTCTAGATTAGATTAAGTTTGTGCGGACGCGAATTAAATGTGTGCAAACACATTTAATCGCGTTTGCACACATTTAATTCGTGTTCGCACACACTTAATCTAATCTTGACCATTAAAAAATATTAGATGGATGCACACGATTTGTTCTCACGTTCTCACCTAAGCAAGTGTTCTCATATGATCCTATATATATATATATATATATATATATATATATATATATATATATATATATATATATATATATATATATATATATATATATATATATATATATATATATATATATATATATATATATATATATATATATATATATGTGGAAGAGTTCAGGTGCGGGTACAGCTTCCCGTACGATTGCGCGGTTGACGCAGCTTAAGCATTAAAATGGCGCACCTTAAGTACAAAAACCATTCACTTTAAGCACACAAACAAAACACCTTAAGAACCCAAAACTCACACACCTAACGCTTTAGGTCGACGCACCTTAAGAACACAAACCACGCACCTAAGTTTTTAAAATGACGCACCTTAAGTTTCAACAACTCACACACCTTAAGCATACAAATCATGCACCTTAAGAAAGAAAATAACACACCTTAAGAAGGAAAATCACGCACTTGAAGCTTCATGTTGACACACCTTAAGTTTCAACAACTGCTCACCTTAAACACACAAACCACGCACTTTAAGCACAAAAACCACACACCTTAAATTTCACCTAGATGCAAAAATTACCAAATTGCCACCACATTTATTTTTAAAATTTTATTAATCCTGAACGTTGATTTAAGAAAGATCAATGGCTCATATTTAACCGCACAACCGCACCTGGCACACTCAACCGCACGGAAACCCATATATATATATATATATATATATATATATATATATATATATATATATATATATATAGAATTAGGTTCTGGTGCCGGTGGTAGCCCCAGGTGCGGTTGTGCGGGGAGAGGAGAGCTATTGATTTTGTTTAAATCAACGTCCAGGATTACCAAAATTAAAAAAAAAAAAAACGCAGTGGCAATTTAGTAATTTTTGCAACTAGGTCAAATTTAAGGTGCGTGAGTTTTGTACTTAAGGTGCGTGAGTTTTGTGCTTAAGGTGTGTGAGTTTTGTGCTTAAGGTGCGTGTGTTTGTGCTTAATGCGAGTAGTTGTTGAAACTTAAGGTGCGTGAGTTTTGTGCTTAATATGCGTAGGTTTTGTGCTTATAGTGCGTGAGTTTGTGCTTAAGGTGCGTTGTGTTTCTTCTTCGCGCACCATTCTCTGTGAGTCACGGGTAGTTCAGACCCTCAAGAAGAACAAAACTTTTGAACTGAGGGGTGGTTGAGACCCTCAAGAAGAACAAAACTTTTGAACTGAGGAGTAGTCCAAACTCTCAAGAACAAAACTTATTGTGTGTCATTTTAACACTTATGGTGCGTTGTTATAATACTTAAGGTGCGTCATGTTTCTTCTTCGCGCACCATTCTCTGTGAGTCACGGGTAGTTCAGACCCTCAACAAGAACAAAACTTTTGAACTGAGGGGTGGTTCAGACCCTCAAGAAGAACAAAACTTTGGAACTGACGGGTGGTTCAGACCCTCAAGAACAAAACTTTTGAACAAAATTTAATGTGCGTCAGTTTAACATTTAAGGTGCGTTGTTATAACACTTACGGTGCGTTGTTCTAATACTTAAGGTGCACCATTTTTTTTTTATTTGAGCTGTCAACCGCATAACCACACGGAAAGCTTTTACTGCATCTGAATCCTTACTTATATATATATATATATATATATATATATATATATATATATATATATTCAATTAATTAATTAAATATATACCTTATATATAATACGTAGCATTATTTTTTATAGTTTCATTGGATTATGCCCATCATAAAACTATGTATCGAAGGTAATTTTGGTAACGAACAAATTATTGGATTAAGTGGCGAATTATGGTCCATATAGTGTTGTGTGGACCATAACTAAAAGGATATTTTTAATATGTTAAACGTATATTATTTGTGTACTGAATGTACATTATATAATATAATGTACACTCACTACACAAATAATGTACATCCCCTGAATATAATGTACATTTTTAATATACTAAAAGTATATTATTTTTGTATTTAGTGTATATTATTTTACACTATACAAAATATAGTCCATACAACTTGTGTGGACCATGGTCCACACAATAATGATTGAGATTAAATTGGATAATAAATGAGTAGACGTTTCCGGCCACAAATAATTAAATAAATACTCCGTAATAAGTAAGAGGAATAAAAACAATGCCAAGTAGCCCAAGTCGCTAGCTCAATTGACTACTTAGGGCATCCTCAATAATTGAGAATTTTACCTCACATTTTTGTGGACCCCAACATCCAATTCATCATCCACTATCTCACTCAATCACAAAATCTCGTTTTCCCATTAATTTTAAGTTTTTGCATAACTTTTTATGGACCCACCATTTTATATCCATATTTTAATTATTTCTTTATTTATTTGATTTATAATTTTATAATAAACATAAATGAATGAACATATGTAATTATGGAGATAATGCTATGAATGAACATACATAAATATGTGTATAACATATCTACAAATATAAATTTAATTTAATTAATAAAAATATTAATAAATATAAATAAATTTAATAACAATAATTTAACTTTTTAAAAATAAGAATTTTAAAAAGTTAAATTAAAAAAAAAAAAAAAAGAAGCTGGCCGTTGCAAATATGCAACGACCAGCGTAAATAAAAAAAAATAGTTAGTTTTCAATTGAGAGTGGCCGCCACTCTCAATCACCTGACATTTTTTTTTTTTTTTTTAAGTTTGACAAATTTTGGGGTGTTGCAGCAGAAAGATTTCTCCAAAATGCAACACCCCCATATGTTAAAATGTCTTAGGCCAAATTTTACTGTTCCAAAAGTTTTGTAAAATCCCCCTTTTGGGGATGCCCTTAGTGCCTTTCTCTAACTGACGGAGAAGTCAGATGGAAAAGACCGACTGTAAATGTGTGTTGTTGGATGAAGGTGATGTCAAAAGGGGATCCAACCCCCCAAATACTATTTTTAATGGTTGTAGATCATGGTGAACAAGTGAACAAGTGAACTAGAATGCCCAAGGACTCCCAACCAATGTTCCCTGGCCAACAACAAAATCTACCGACAAGCTTCCAACCACTCACCACATATTAAAGCATAGTCGGGAAGACCACTGATGAATTTAATTAGTTCAAGTCTGAATTAATTAACCCGATTAATTTATAGGATATGGCAAGCGTAGGATTGAACAAATATGAAGGATAAATGTGACGGAAATAAGGAACAAATATTGATAAGTCATGGGGACAATATTGTATTAATCAAGTGTTATGCTATTACAAATGAATGAATCGTGTAATAACAAGACAAAGATATGGATAGAAGATAAGTTATGTCTCAACAAGACATGAATGAGTGTTTTTATACTCCAATTCGACCCTAATTACCCCAGAGAAAATGGTGGGGGTCATCTCAACCGCCTTTAACCGCAACAAATGCCGCAAGACCCGGACAACCCGAAGACCCCGTCTGTAACACCGCTAATTTTTAAAACATTTAAAGCCTATGAAATAAAGGCAAATCTATCATTATTCATCCAAACAAAGCGGAACTAACAACATAAGTATCGGGGTGCTATGCCACATCTAGGTTTGAGAACCTAGATGCACATGCTAAACTAATTAAACAAGTATAAACTATAATTAATATCTATAATACAATCCAAGGCTCACAGGCCATCTCACTAATACTAAACTATCTAAGCTAGGTCCTCGTGTCCATCTAGCGTACTCTGAAGCTACTGATCTGTACCTGAAAAACATACGGTGTAACAACCGTCAGCGAATAATACTGGTAACCCACTCCCACGCGTTAAGTACAATATAAGTAGATATAAGAAAATCATTTTGAGACTGAAATACATATATAGTCCTAAGCAACTCTAGCTTTAAACCAAAATCAGGACTCAAGGCACAACAACAGGTTTAACATCACAAATCATCATAAAGATACTAGCATGCGTCCTAACTTGCAAGCTAAGATAATCACAAGGCTCAACAATAACAAACAAACAACAACAAAGGTCACAACAACAAGCAAGGGCAACACACAACAATAGCACCACAATCCAGCCTTGTACCAAGTTCCAACCTTTACTCTTCTCCATCCTTATATCAGTTCCAACCTGCACCTCCAGGCCACCCTTATAACGCCACACCCTTATCCCTCCGGGCAACTACATGCCCCCACCAACATACCTCCAACATAACCACCGATCTGATAACACCGCAGTACCATTAACACACGATACGTGCCTCTAACACCATTATCAAGGGGTCTTGCATATACCACGAAGACATGGCACCGCAGCGCTTATAACCTGACCCATGCCTTGAGCAAACAAGTCAAAGGGTGGTTCGTGCCTTTAGCACTATAACTGAATGGTCTGGGCCTTTAGCACCAAAACCGGGCACTCGTTGTGCCATCAGCCAACATTTTCTTTTCCACCAATCACATCTCTTTCTCATCATGTACAATCAATCAATCAACACACGCAACAACAACAGGGCCAGCGCTCAACAACAATAACAATCAATACACATAACACATAGCAAGGAACAATCAAAGGGAAAGCACAACAATCACATAGGCTACAATCAGCAAACGACATCAACATAAACACGCAACCCACAAGATATAGCCTAAGCTCTACTTTCCAAGCTAACGAGACAACCACAAGACACCCACGAGATCATGAAAATCTCATCCTAGGCCAACGAGATACTAACCTAACCCACATGCAATAACCACGACCCACCACTCCTAAAACGGCGCCCGAAATATCAAACGAGACTCATAAACATCAAACAGGGTAAAATGACACGACGCGCTGCCCCGTACCAGCGGGTGTATGGCGGGTGATCAATCACCCGCTGGCCACCCGCCGGTAGGCAGCCATGTACAGCGGGTACACGGCGGGTGGTCAACCACCCGCCGGCCACCTGCTGGTATGGCGTCCTTGTACTGGCAGGTGGTCTGGTGGGGGTTCGTTCCCCCTACCGACCCCTCCACTGGTACAATGGTACCTTGGCACTTTTCCCAACTCGAGAATTCCCCAATTAAACCCAAAACTAAGTCCAAATACAACCCAATACACAACAACAACAATATGGACTTGAACCACAAGAATTAAGGCAAGAAATCAACACAAACAAATCCTAAATACATGCTCCTAACATATCAAGATTCAAGAATCAATTCCTAATTATGCAAGAACAACAAGAATCACAAGAACATCAAGATCTCATCAAATAAGCCCTACTGACAAGCTCTAGGCATGCGTAAACGCAGGATCATACATATAATCAATTACCAACATCAAGATCATCAAGATTATCAACTTAGCACAACATAAACCCTAGGTAAAGCTCTATCAAGACTCAATCACAGATTCACACGTACAATTATCAAAGGAGCCAATAAATAAGATATAACAAGGAAAATAGGTTTTGTAAGACATGGGTTACCTCTTAGCCTTAATTAATCCTTCCTTGGCTATTAAGGTTCTTTCCCAAGATTTCCTCCCGGTTGATTTCCCTAGGCTTGGTGGTGGGGAATTCCTTTCGCTAGGTCTCCTGGGCGGTTCGTGTATTTGGTGTTATGAGAGGTGAGAGGGCTCTAATTGCTTTCTAATCCCCTATTTATAAGGTCATGAATCCTAATCAGAGTCTGGGTAGCAGAGGGTCTATTTTCCTTATCCTTATCGGGCTCATATTCTTTAATATGGACAAGGGTCCACGGTCCATCGTGGACCACATTAATTAATTAAGGGGGTCCTAACCAATTTTAAATCCCTTTTAATTATTTATCTATGGGATTAATTCCATAATTAATTTGGGTTTGAAGGTTGTAACACCGGGTGTTACACTCTCCCCCCTTACGAGAAGCTTCGTCCCCGAAGTTTGGGTAAGGATTACTTCCCTAGTTCCCGGTCACAGCGTGAGTTTCACAAGCGACTTAGGGAATCATCATGCATGGTTGTTTCTTAGCAAGCATAAGTCAAGGTTTGATCTAGTTGATAGGTACATAAGAGTTTGGGATTTAGGTTTACCTTGGTTTCCGCTCCCGAGCTTGAAGCTCCGCGCATGCCTAACATGGCCTCAATTGCCGACACCTTTCGGTCCAGCGAGCTCGTAGTGAGAATCAACGACGAGAATCCTTCTTCCATGATCCGGTTTTGTCTCACGAGTTGCGCGAGGATGCGTTCATTGGTGGATCTCTCATCTTGGTCCCCTACGATCGCCTCACCCCTTGCGGATTCTGGGTGGTTCAGCTCATTTTCTTCCTCTTCCTGCTCCTCTTGCCCCTCATCTTCCTAGGCGACTTGCTTCATCTTTTTGTTGGAGATGCCCAGTCGCTTTACTAGCAATCTCTGCTCGGTCGGGGCCTTCGAGTATACCTCCTCGAGGGTGATGTATTGTCCCTCTCCAACATGGTAAATGTCGTTGCAGCGGAGGTTTGGGGCGTTGAAGACCATCCCGCCTATTGGCTTGGCTTCGGTTCGACTTATGTCCACCCATTTCCTTTCCATGATCCAACTTAGGATCATTCTGTAGGGTAGGTTGAGCCAATTGCTGGACTTGCAAAACTCCATGTGTTTTAACATAAGGGCAGGTAAGTTGAACTTGACCTTGTTCTTAAGGAAATAAGCAAATGTGCACTCAAGGCTTCCCACATCCTTGCTTTTATTGTTGTTGGGCAACAGACTGTCTGTCACAATCATAATCAGGAGTTTCTGTTCGGCAGTCAACAAACTCTTGATTGGCCTCGTGGCCGAAGTGAAACCGTCTTCCCTTCCCAACAAGTAACTCAGATAATCTTTGTACCCCATGTTTCGGGTACCAATCCAAGTCTTCCTGTCATACTCCGATACGCCCGTGGCGGTCAGTTTGAGGAGTTTGGACAGACGGGTCTCAGTCAGCACTATCTCCTTGCCCCGGACTTTGGATGTGATCTCCAATTTGTGTCCATGCTTGGTAGCCACCGAGTGGTGGTAGAATTCCTTTACCTACTCGGGGTAGGTGTCGTTCTTTATTTCCAAGAATGTCCCTAACAAACCTTGAAATTTAAGCATGTCAATCAATTCTTGAGAGAATTGGTTGGGTTCGAGTGATTTACCTCCCATTAATGTGTAATCGACATCATTCCATTCCGGGACTCGGGCATTGGTGGGTCTCCTCGGCATTGTTGGGGTTTGTGATTGGGCCCCGCTTTTTCTAACGAATTTTCCGGTGATTTTTTCGGCGGTTACGACGGGCGGTGTCGGAGGGGGCCTTTGAAACTTTCTCAAGTTTTCCAAAAGATCTATCAATGGTGTCTTCTTCTTCTACCAGCTTCAACCCATCCAACCCCACTAACGACCAGCCAACTCTCCAAGAGTTGAGCAGTAAGGTCAAGAATGGATTAATGTTAGACATAGACGGACTTCTCCAACATTCAAAAGACAAAGAAACAACAGAGAATATTCTCAAGTGCCTCGACGACGCCGGACTAACAAAGTATGTTTGTCACGACTATAAGACGGTCCACCATTTGGATGCAAGCGAATTCTTCACCAACGCCAGACTAAAAAAGAAGACTTGCAAAATTCATTCCATTATATTGTCAATGAGACTGAAGTTGTAATAGTCATTGGAGATATAAGGGCGCTATTTGACTTTCCAGTTAGGCAATGTGAACACCTTGACTGCTTCGGACATGCCTACAATTAGGAGGTGTTGTGGAAAGAAGTTCGTGGAGAACAGGCATTGGAGGAACTCAAATTTTCTTTCAAAAAGAAAACTCTAAAGCTAGAGTTTGAAAAGGTAGTGGACATTCTCAACCGAATAGTTGAGAACAAAGTAGTAGGCATTGATGATGTTTCGGAGGAGAAGTTCACAATGCTAAGTGCCTGGTTGAACAACTACTTAGTCGACTAGTTGATGGTGGTCTTCAACTTTATGTAGAAGCTCATCCAAAAAACGGTTGATCAAAGAAAGAGGACCATCACCCAAGTTGTTGGGTTCGGTTTTCTTGTAATCGAACTGATGTTGTTCAATGGAGTTAAGCTACGAGCCGGTGTCCCAACTCACTAAAATGCTTACTACATGAGAACAAAGCCTCCAGCACCGAAGGTTCAGGGTGTTACTCCTCCAAAGAAGAAGAAGTCTACTGAGGAGGAAAGCTAGTTCAATGTTCCCCTGGCCGACGTTGTACAGAAGGCCAAGTCAAAGAGGAAATTGGTTGTGGAGGAACCGACATAGAAGAAATCCTCTAGAGTCTCAAAGGCACCCCTGCCAAAGAAGTCGAGACGTCAAAGCAGGTGGTCGTTGAAAGGCTCATAGAGACCGTAGCTGAGACGGCACTAGCCGAGGGGGAACAAGATCGAATGGCTGAGGTTCGAGAGGTTAGCAGAATCGAATCGACCATTCGAAGAGCATAAGAGACCCCGCAAACATTTGAGGAGGAGAGAACTGTTCAAGATGACGAGTCTACTCGCTAGACCAGCATTCCAGTTACTGTTCGACCCCAACCCATCCCACAAGAACTTACGCAAGTAGAAGATGTAGTGAGCGAGAACCTAACTGATGTCGTTGCCGGGATTGCTAGTGAAGCCGGCGCTACTGCTACATATATTGAAAGTGAAGGCACATTCAATGAACCAGCCGCTCCAACAATTGATGTTGATGCTGAATTGGCTCAACAAATGGCCGATGATTAAATTTCGGAGGCCTTATATGCTGGTGAGGATAGTGCTATGTTTACAAATTAGGACCTGCTTGCAGAGCTTATTAGGATCACCTCATGGCAAAAGTGGCGCATGCCAAACCTTGATGTCATTGAATAAGGTTTACTACGCATTTGGCCTGAGAAAAACTTCTCCCTACAGTGGTTAGGTACTTCATCCATGTTGGTCTCGATAACGAGAGGAGTGAGTCTAGACGGGGTGTGAATAGACTCACTAATGATTTTGAAAAACTATCCTTTTTAACGAATCGATGCCTAAAAAACAACGATAACGAAATAGAGATAATATGCATAGTGGAAAGGTTTGTTAAGCCTTTTTAAGTTTCTTTGCACACTTGTGATTTTAAACAATGTAATTTTAGTTTGATGGAAATGCAATGCAAGCAGGTTAAAGTGCTGAAAATAAATGAGAGATGGAGAGAAATATTTTTATGGTGGTTCGGCTATTAACGAAGCCTAATCCACTCTTCCTTCACAACTTATGAAGGGGTTTGCACTAATCACTCCTTAGTATAAACTACTCAGCCAAGTTTGCTTCCTTGATCACTAAGCCAGACAGCATCTTGCTCAGGTTTTTCAACTCCTCCGAGTTTACTCCGACTCTATCAACTTCTCCGAGTTGAGTGTGGTTTTGAGAAAAAGATTGTTGTTTTTCTCTAACTGAAATCTTGTCTTGATGAAGCTTTATCGTCGTATTGAACTTGAGTAAGATTTCTTGAGGATGTGAAGATACTTGAAAACTTGAGAGCTTTTAGAAAAGATATTCACAAACACACTGGTCGCAATAAAACTTGTAAGCTTGAGATTTTTGTAAGCTTTGTTAGCAATGAGTGATGACCAGCACCTTCTTCAAGTGATGAAGATGGGTATTTATATGTGAGAAATTCATCCCGTTGGAGGGCAAATGAGATTTCAAAAACATATTGACCAGTGTGTATTGTCCGTTAGGTAAGGAGCCATTAATGCGTCTTGTACTGTGCAGCCGTTGGCTTTAAAAAGTGACCTACCTTTTTGTCTTTTAGTACTGCCAAAAAGTACCAATCATTTAATGCTCCTTGAAATTTGAAATCACATTCCTAGGACACCATTTGTCTAGGATGATTTACCCAGCAAGTTGAGACTTTGGACAATTATACTTCTAGGAGTATGTTGACTTGTCCAATAGAGTCAGATCATGATTCGTGTTAATGAGCTCTGGTAACGAATGATTGTCTTTATCATTCGTTCTCTTCACATATCAAATGATCTTTCTTTATCATTTGTCAAAAAGTTGCCTAAGAGATAGACCCTTCCAGGTTCGTTCTATGTGGATCTCTCGGTCTTGCCTTCTCTTGATCTTGGCGATGGCTTTCAAAGGGTGCACTGATTCGGGTTAAGCACAAATCATTCTTTGTGCTATGAACATCAACGTTCCCAAAGATGATTCGTTCTTCTAGAGTACTTAAAGAAACAAGAGTAAAATGAGGGGTCTAAATTCCCAAGTAGCTAGGTTGGTCTCATCAAAATCTAATTACAAGTATTCCTAACACTCCATCCCTCTTACCACCAACATCGACGAGATGGGCAGAGTCTATGTGCAAAAGTTGGCGGAAAGAGAAGCAGAGAAAGGCAAAGCTAAAGTAATGGAAGATGAGGTGCAAGCCCCTCCTCAAACTGAGAAAGCATTCACAAAGGAGATAAGGAAAGCCCAAGATTTCTCTCAGTTTGAAGTAGAGTTTGTTGACCCCAACCCTCAGGCTGGACCGAACCATGCTGTTCCAAGTCCACCGAGAGGTTGATGGAGCAGCTAGTCGAGCCGTTATTGATGAAGTTGTTGCTGAGACTGAAGTGTTGAATGTTCCATCGAATGATCATGCTGAGGACACAACGAATGGTGAAAAATGTGTTCATCGAATGGTCGCAGATTTTTTAGCCTGAGTTGTTGATACAACAGCTGTACCAAATAGTCAATTTGCACATGCTTGAGAGGTTGAAGGATCGAGCAGTGAAGCTGCCCCACCGGCTAATGTTTCGAGCAATTCTCCAACCATTCAAGAGGTTGAAGAATCGATTGGCGAATTGCCTCGAGAGGTGGAAGTTCCAGTAATCTCCCCTCCATCATCAACCATTCGGGAATTTGAGGAACCGAATGGTGTGGGTGACCGAACTACCTCTCTTGTACCTGAACAAACTTTAACGCAATTTGGAGATGAAGGCATTGTTCTAGAATCCGAGTCTGATGACTCATCCAGCTCTGGTTGAAACCAGGAAGAACCAACTGGTATGAGTACGGATAACTTGTTTTATGTGAACCTTGAGCAGATTCAATCTCTGTAAGCTTCTCATGTTTCGAGACCAACCTTTGCTGCCTAGTTCGCTGAATTCGCTAAGGAGCAAAAGAAACTTATGCGAAGGGTACGCAAGGTAGTACGCAAATTAGCTAAAGAGACCGCTAAGACCAGAGCAATTTTTATTAATGAAGCAGCTGCTACTCGAAAGGTTGTGTACTCGAATAGTCATCCAATTGAGCTAGAGTCATCTGATGTTGATTAAGAATTTAAAGATTCAGTTATTGAATCTTTAACTTTCATGGAGATGACAATGAACAAGATGATGACCTATGTGTCCCATATTCTAGTGGACCAAGACTGGATCATAAGCAACCAACACTTCATCAATGACGATACTAAAAGGAATCAAAGGTGATATGCCCGTAGTCACTCAAAGTTTTGGTGATCTACATGCTAAGGTCGAGTCTCAAACCACTTCATCTGAAAATGATGATGCTAAAAAGGGGGAAAATGGGAATCAAGATAAGTGTTGCTAGGTCAAGGGTTGCATGGTCAAGGCTCTAGCAACGGCAACGAGTAAAGACTACCATCACCCCAGGTAGTGATGTAGTACCATCCGTTCGTTACAGGAAGGAAGTGGGAAGAGATTTTGAGGCGAATACCTTCTTATCTAGACAAGGAAATGGAGCGCCAGGAAAAAAGGCAGATTACATAACTGACTACAATCGAGCCATTGAAGCCCAGAATAAGCTGGATGAAGATAACAACCGCGAGACGAAGAGGGGAAAGATAGAAGCTTACAAGGATACCCAAGAAATCCAAAAACGCGTTGCATCCTACCGGAAAGGTACATGGAAGGACTCGGATGACAAGCTTAAAAGCATAGTTTTCAATGTCATTAATGATAGTGGAATCTCCCTTGCAGATGGGATGACCACTGCCGAGTGCATTAGGTGGTGGAGATACGGCGCGGTTGAAGGCGACAATGTCCTTGAAGATTTTCACAACTACCAAAATTTTAGGATCACGTTTACTTATGATCATTTGGTAGTAGCTGGAAACATTTTAACCTCAAGGAACCAAATCAATAAAATCTTGGATAGAGCAGCTGAGAAGGTGAAGAAGTAGTAACAAGAGCAAGGACTAAAGCTGCACAGTTGAAAATGTTTGTAATATTTATTTACTTATATTTTTTTCCCATTAAATGTAATTGTAATACTTTTGAAATTATCAATAAAAGTTTTTTCAATGTGGGTTGTGTAGTGTTTTAAATTTCCAGTTATAAAAACAACCTTATAATTTAGGTATAGGTTTGACATTATAAAAAATAGAGATATTACGAGGAACACTTGTGATTTAGATTTTGATGATACCAAAAGTTAGGAATTTTAGTCTCCTATTTTATCTTTTAGACTTAGGTCATTTTTGCTCAAATTCGAATGGTCTGATTAGTAACTCAAAAAGTCACGTTTCGGATAGACAAAACAATCTGAATGATAACTCGAAAGGTTACGTCTCAGATAATCTCAACAAAAGTTCGAGTAGTAACTCGAATGGTTACCTTTGAATAACTTGAAGATGAAGTCCTAGAAGAGTTTAAGATTTGAAGACGAAAAGGTTGCAAAGGCCGAATGGTGGAAGGGCTTACCTTTCGAAGTAAAAAGCTGGAACGAATGGTAAGGTCAACCGTTCGTATCCGAGAGGTTGTAAAGTGCTATGGTGCGAAACGTTAACTTGAATAGTAACAGTTAACCGTTTGAAAAGAACTGCTCGAGACATTCTCTGTGCCAATAGTTTGGAACCTTAAAACACTAGTGCTTTATGGTAGAATGTGATCACGGCAAAGAGAGTCCTAGGTCCACATCCCAAGAAGGATTTTCCTTAAAAATCCTAGACATTTTGTGCAGAATAAAAATATATGTGTTCAGCGCAAAATAAGTCTTTAACAGTTGGAAAGTTTGACAAGTCTACTTAACATCCGGATTACCCGCCGGTCTTTACACGCTGGTTAATAGACGTTTGAAATGGATTTCCCTTCAACAGATACGTTTCCAAAACGCCTATAAATACCATCTTCTAAGACTGAAGAAGGTGTTGGTCTATTGAAAATTTTTTGAGTGTTCAAAGAGTGTAAAAACAAACATCAAGCAAGACTAGTGAGAGAGAAAGCTTAAAATTCACATCCAGATTCAAGAGACTTGTGTTGCGAAGAAAACTCATATTCAGATTCAACCATGTCAAGCTCTTAGTTGGAGATTAAAGAATCATTTTCTTCAACCCTTTTGTATCTCTACTCGGTAGAAGTAGAAAGAGGAGGAGTAAACCCGATTTAGTTGAAAAACATATATGTTGAGTTCAAGGACAACTTTGTGTTCAAGGCTTGAATGTCCTTATTGTACTAAAGGAATAGTGCAATATATCCTCCCTAAGCAATTTAAGGAGAAGAGTGGAGCAGACTCTGTTGGCCGAACCATTATAAAAATCTCTCTCTATCTCTTTACATGACTGCTTTACATACTGCATAACACTCACGCAAACTTAATTTTTCAAGAACAAATATGTGCAAACATACTAACAGGGGTATAATTAATCCCCGCTGCATAAAACTCTCGAATTGTTGAAGTAGCAAAGAAGTAACCCTTCGGAACTTCTTCATCTGAATTGTTGATTATTTTCAAAAAATCTATACAAATTTATTCATCCCACTCTACACTTATAAGTTATAACCCCTACCCTCCGAGACCAACGGAGAGTCTAATCCTCTTGCATTCATCTCTCATTTACTTTAATGATATAGCCCATTGTAGTTGGGTTTTTGAAAAAAAAAAAATACTTATACTAAAACTCGAAAAGAAATACTTTATAAAAAAATAATAGAATTAATATCTCCAATGGTCCTCCGAGTATTAGCGATTTACCAGCTGTGGTCATTCAAGTTTTAAATGACTTTTAATGATCCTCCGTATTTTAAAAAATGACCACTCGTGGTCTTAATTCTTAAAAAAAAAAAATCTGAGTTTAAAATGATCGCGAGATGTCTTAAAAAGACCACTTGTGGTTATTTTTTAAAACATGAAATACCATTGAAAATTATTTAAAACTCGAATGACTACATCTGATAAATCGTTAATACTTGAGAACCGTTGGAGCTATTAAGTAAAAAATAATAGGTTAGAATTTTCTTTTTTTCCTTCTCATAAATTCATCATTTCTTACATAGAAGTTTGGAGTGTGTAGGGCGGTCATGTAGGTTATGTGTTGGTGTATGCCTTTTGGGGGTTCCACGTGTTGGTTTCGACTCTCTCTTTGGTCAAAGTCTCAAAGATGAGGAAGTGAGTTTCAGTTGCGAAGATCGACTTCCGAGGAAATATTTGGGTCCCACATATCATGGGTTACAAATTTACAATTGTCCATGCATGACTTTCACAAACAAGATTATTGATCAAACACACGTGTGTGTACACTGTACATATTATAAATTTTTATTGTGTCAAAAAAACACCGTTATTTATTTATTTATTTATTTGTATTCTGTAATCTGTATCAAGTATAATTTAAAGGGAAAATTGCATTTTTAATCTTTGAGTTATAACCAATTTCCAATTCAGTTCTTAAGTTATGGTCGTTTTCGAGTTTAGTCCCTCAGTTATGAGCAAAGTGACGAGTTTGGTCCCTAGAATTAATATTATGTCTACAGTTAACGGAAAACTTAAAAACAATTTAATAATAGAGGGGTAAAATATGAATTTCAAATTATAATCATCTTTTTATGTTGAAACTCGTTGCGAAACAGTCATTCTTTTCTTCTTATACCTGCAATTGAATGTCTTTTTCTTCCCCAAGCCCTAAAATCTCCCACTTCCGTTAGATATAAGAAGAAAATAATGACGGTTGCGCAATGGATTTCAACATAAAAAGGGGATTGTAATTTGAAATTCATATTTTAACTCTCTATTATTAAATTGTTTTTAAGTTTTTCGTTGGCTGCAGACAGAATATTAACGATAGGGACCAAACTCGCCACTTTGCTTATAACTGAGGGACTAAAGTCGAATACTGTCATAACTTAAAGACTGAGTCAGAACATGGTTATAACTCAAGGACTAATTGACTAAAAATGCAATTTTCCCTAATTTAAATAACTTTAGAAAGTGTATGTTTCCGTTACACTCATTACAAATAACAAAGCTAAGCTTTGTTTTGCACACATTTTTCATTGTATATTCTATACAAGATAGGGTACTGTTAGTTGTCACATTAAAATTTTTCTATATATATAATGAATTAAATCACGTTTGTTTCACGGAATGAATTTTGAGGTAATAGAAATGTTATTCCATAAGGAATGGAATATGCAAGGAACAGAATAGGAATTGTATTCTATTGTTTGGTTCGCAGAAGGAATAGACTTTAGGAATTATATTACAGTGTTTGGTTGACTTAAGGAATAAAAATGAAATATGTTTTAAAAGACATAAATACCCTTATAAAATATGTGATGGTAGCAACGGTGGTGGTGGTGGTGGTGGTGGTGGCGATGGCAGCGGTGGTGGTTATGGTGGCGGTGGGGGTGGTGGTGGTGGCGGTGACAGTGGTGGGGGCGACGGTGGTGGTAGTGACGGTGACGGTTGTGGCAATGGTGGTGGGGGCAGCGACGGTTGTGGCGGTGGTGGTGGTGGTGGCGGCGGCGGCGATGGTGGTGGCGGCGGCGGCGATGGTGGTGGCGGTGGTGGTGGTGGTGGTGGTGGCGGTGGCAGTGGTGGGGGCGACGGTGGTGGTGGGGGAGGTGATGGTTGTGGCAATGGTGGTGGTGGTGGCGGCGGCGACAATGGTGGTGGTGGTGGCGGCGGCGGCGGTGATGGTGGTGGCGATGACGGTGGTGAAATGGAATAAATTTATATATAGGATAAAAAAATTAGGTTAAAGAAAGGGGTAAAAAAGAAAATAGATTCTAAAATCTATTCCTGAGCGTTCAGTAATAGGCTAATACCAGGGGGGCCCTAGTAATAGCTATTACCTTATTTGAGGTAATAGACTATTACCAGGAATATTATTCCTGGTAATAGAAATATTCCTGGTAATAGAAATGGTTACCAAACAAAGGAATATGCCTATTACTGGGAATGCTATGCCATTCCTGGCCTATTCCGTGAACCAAACGGGCCATAAGTGTTGTCAATTTTTTTTTATTTTTTATTTTTGTCAATTTTTGTATAAATATATTGTATTATACAATATAATATCAAAATACATATACATATTGTGACATTTGTAGAAAGTCAAAATATAATGTTAATGCAAAGAAAAAAGAATATTGTAAATATTAGAGATCGAGAATCAAGAGACAACTTAAATATTTGTTAAAAAAAGGCTTTGGTTATATTTATTACTCCGGATAAAGGAAGGGAATAGCTACATATCTAGTTATCTACTACATCATAATCATTTTCACCGAGGCTCGAACCCATCACCTCCTACATAAAGGAGCAATTTAGTACCATTGGACCATAAGGTTCTAAAAAAGGTTTTAAAAAGGTTTTGATTATAAATTGTTCAAAAGTAAAATATAAAATATACTTTTTATTCTTATTTTAAATTTATATGAAAAAAATCGATTATAAATTATTGAATCCTAAAATATACATGACTCTTTTATTATCTGTTTTTATGATAATAATTTATATTAAAAAAATTGTTTAAAAATTATTTAGCCATTTGTAAAATATACTGTACACATGGAAAATTTAAAAATGACAAATGGGCTTGCTAAAATCTTTTTTTTTGGGCCGTGCTTTGAGATTGATTGCTAGATCAGTTTATTTAATTGGGCAATTTATATCATGCATCACGGCGCGTGTTGCATTATGCGCCCAGATGCAAAACGACGTCGTTTCAATTTTTTTTTTTTGAAATTTCGCTACCCAGTGTTTGACAGTTAATTTTCCTTAAAAAAAATCTCATGTTCAAAAATGTACATAATGTTATACTAGAATACACATAATTGTATACATGAATATACATAATTATGTAACAAAATACACATACTCTTTTAACATAATACACATCAACTCTTAACGTAATACACAAAAATTTCCTGATTCGGATGTACATAATTGTATAAAAAAAATATACAGAATTGTATAAAAAATGTACATAATAAAAAATATACATAATTATATAAACAAATATACATAATCATGTCAACTTCCTACCGAACCTCCCAAAACGAGGCGCGGGGCGCACAGTGCACTGTGCGCCGTGGTGCAGGGTATAACGATTGATTTAATTTGGTCGTGATGGTGTATTGAATTTAATTGGGTCGTGATGGTGTATTGAGTTAATCAATTGATCAAGGTCCAAAGGCCCAATTTAGATTTGACTAAGTTTTATTATATTTCATTTAAATAATTATTATTAAATTCAAATATAATGATAGAATTTTGAACCTATACACAATTATGGTATGATTCGGTTTGGACAATTCTTAGTATTTATCTTAAATAATTTTTTATTTATTTAGATAAATATTAAAGAGTTTGAGATGGAGTTGGATTCTGACATTCTTACCATTATAAATAGAGCTTTCATTCCATTTCAAAAGGCACATTGAAGACACATTAAAGCTCTGCAGAGTTCTCTCTTAACGCTACATTGGAGTTGACATTTTGTGCTGAAGATCAAGATATCCTAAAAAGCTTTGAATTTTATTCAGAGATCACAATAAAATGATCCTGAAAATAAAAACACCTCCATGAAGATTATTCCATATATTTGGTCCTTTCACGAAGACCGAGCATGTTGATCCAACCTTTCATTGAAGATCCCAAACATGTTGATCCAACCTTTCATTGAAGATCAAATCATTTGAGTTCGGAGGCCCTTCAACGAAAAAGAAGCTATACATATATCAAGTCACTTGAGTTCCAGAGGCCCTTCAGTGGAGTGTTAAAGGCATCCAATTGAAAAGTCACAAGACTATCCAGAGACCCGCACTACATTATATTGATACTCATTGTAACCAAAATATTGGATTTGAATTTAATAAATTCATTTTTTTTTTGTGTTTACATATTTTGGCACGTCCAGTGGGACAACTTTGCCTCTCATCTCATCATGGGCACATACGCTTCAACCGATGATGGGGGAAAACCCTTATCAAATTTGAAATGGAAGAAGATAAATGATAATCATTGGCACGAGTCCAAACTGTCTCATATCCTTCAAAGCTCATTGGCACGAGTCAAAACAACCTCATATCCTTCAAGGCTCCTTGGCATGAGTTGAAACTGTGTCATATCCTTTAATACTCATTGGCACAAGTTAAAACGACCTTATATCTTTAAGTGTGGTTGTCATATGAGTTGTAATGTCGAGACATCCTTGCACTACATACTTTTGAGTAGTATATATGTTCTCAAGTGGCGTGTACAAGCAAGTCTCGATGGGGCCTTTGTAGATATTGAAAATTCGAACATCTTGGAAATATCCTAACTAAAAATATCTTGCAAAACTTTAAAGCTTATGCATTGTTATGAACATTTTGTATTTAGATTTTGATGATACCAAAAGATAGGAATTTTAGTCCCCTATTTCTTTAACTTTCTAGACTTAGGATTATTTCTGCTCAAAGTTCAAATAGTCCGAATAGTATCTCGAGAAGTCACAATTTGGTTAAACAAATTAATCCGAATGACAACTCGAAAGTTTACGTTTCAGTCAGTCTCAACAAGCAGTTCGAATAGTAACTCGAATGTTTACCTTTCAAATAGCTCGAGATGAAGATTTGAAGACCTGAAGACTAAAGATTCGAAGAGTAACAGAACGAATGGTAAAGTCAACCATTCATAACCGAAAGGTTGCAAAGGCCGAATGATGGAAGGACTTACCTTTCAAAGTGTAAAGTGGACTGAATGGTAAGGTCAACCATTCATATCAAAGCGGTTGTAATGTTGAAAATGACTGCTCAAGACATTCTCTGAGTCAACAGTTTGAAACCTTAATATCTTAGGTTGTATGTGTCTAAGGCAAAGAGTGGCCTAGGAACACATCCCAAGAAATATTTTTCCTTAAAAGACAAGACATTTTGTGCAGAACAAAAAGATATATTCAACGTAAAATAAGTCACTAACTGCTGAAAAATCTGACAACTCACCTACCTTCCAAATTACCTAAGGAAATTAGCATCAAGTGCAAAACTCAAGGACTAAGCACATTGACATCAAATATCACTTCATTCGAGAGCATGTTGAGAAGAATGATATTGTACTGGAATATGTCATTACGGAGAATCAGTTTGCTGATATTTTAACTAAACCTCTGAGTAATAGCAGGTTCTCAACCTTAAGGCTTGAGTTGGGAATGATAGAGATGAATTAAGGACAAGCTCATCCAAGTGTTGTAGATTCGAGAGGTAAAAGTAGTACCTTCGAATGGGAGTTTGAATCGTTAAATGATTGTCCAGCTCAGAGACGGCGCCCCGGCGCACAGAAACACATACTACAAGAGGACCAAACCCCTTGCACCAAAGGGTCAAGCTGCTACACCCATCAAGAAGAAGAAGACTGCAACTAAAGCAGAGAGCTCATCTAACGTTCCCCTAGCTGAAGCAATCAAGAAAGCCCAAGCCAAAAGTAAATTAGCTATCGGAACTTCAGAACAACCAAAGGAGAAATTTACAAAGGCACCCCTACCTAAGAAACCAAGAAGTAAGCCGTCCAAGAAGTCAAGGCAGGAGGTGACCGAACGGTTGGTTGAGACAGTGGCCGAGACGTCACCAACAGAGGGGGAATGAGCCCGAATGGCTGAGGTTCGAGAGGTTAGCAGGACCGAACCTACCATTCGAGAGGCTGATGAGATCCCTTAATCAGAAGAGGTGGAGACTCGATCAGAAGAGGTGGAGATGCCTATTCGAGAAGTCGAAACGACCCGCGAGACCAACGTTCTAGGTTCAGTCCAAACTCAACCCATCCCATAAGAACGTACACAAATAGCAGATGTGGTGAGTGAGGATTTGACTGCTGTCGTTGCCAGGATCGCTGGTGAAGCCGGCACAGCTATTGCTACAATCATCGAGGATACTACCAAGGACCCAGCCGTTCACCAAAGACAAATTGATGTTGACACCGAACTGGCTCAACAAACAAAGGGTCGATGAAGACTTTTCTAAGGCCATATATGGTAGTGAGGATAGTACCACTTCAACAGATGACGATTTGTTAGTCGAGCTTATTAGAGTCACTACATGGCAGAAGTGGCATATGTCAAACCTTGATACTTTGGAAGAAGGTCTACAATGCATGCGGCCCGAGAAGGCATTATCTTTATAGTGGCTTGGAGCCTCCTCCATTCCTCTTACTACCTAGATAGATGAAATTCACCAAGTCTACATGGTGAAGGTAGCTGAGAGAGAAACTGCCAAAGGGAAGGCTAAGTCGACGGAGGAAGAGGCAAAGGTCCATCCAGCAAAGCACCAAGAAAAAACCTTCACCAAAGAAATGAGAATAGCCAAAGCCTTCTAAAGATTCGTAGCCTAGTTTGTGGATCCAAATCCTCAAGCTGGACTAAGTACCAGAACTCCAGACCAACCGAGTGGTTCAATTCGAGAGGTTGGAGAGGACATAGCTCGAAAATTCATTGATCAAATGGTTGAAGAAGTCATCACTTTGGTCGTTGAGGCCGAGATGTTAGTTGCTCAACCGAACCTTCAAGCCGAGTGAAGCAACACAACCATCTGCAGATGAGTCAACCCGAGAGGTTGAAGAGGCTGTACATCGAATGATCAATAAAATATTAACTCGAGTGGTTGACGCAGTCGAGACATCAATTTCTACTTCAACACCTGCTCGAGAGGTTGGAGTACGGAGCAGTGAGGGTGCAATCGTTGTGGAAGATCCAAGTAGTTTCCCAACCACTCGAGATGTAGTGGAACCGAGTGGTGAACTTGCTCGAGGAGTAGAAGGTTGCTCACCTCATGTGGCACCCACTCGAGAGGTTGTAGAACCGAGTGGTGAGGCTAAGCCCGCAACCACTCGTAAGGATCACCCATTCGTAACTCCTCATGGTACTTTTGTTGAAGGAGTGATTGTGACATCAGATTCTAGCTCAACTAGTGGTGGAAACAGGGAAGCGCTATTTGGTGTGAGCTTAGAGAATCTTTTCTCTATGAATGTAGTTCAAGACGAGACGCCTCCGCCTTCACCCAGGACAATGGAAGGAATATCTTCAATGATGAACTTCTTTATGTCCATGGCCGAGGAGTAGAAGAACCTATTCAAGAAGGTGAAGAAGGCAGTTCGAAAGACTCAAAAGGTGAATGCTGAGACTCAAAAGGTGAATGCTGAGACCAAGTCTGCATTGGTCAATGAAGAATATGCAACAAGGGGATTTATCCTTTCATAGAGTCAATCAACCTCAGATGATGAATTTATGGATTCAGTTGTGGAGTCTTTGACATACTCAGAGATGATGAGTTCACAGATGCATAAGATACTTGAAGATGTCGTTTTAGGCGTACAAAAACTTGGAGCTAACCAAAAGCCATCAAAGGTGACATCGTGGAATTGAAGGAAGACATGAATATTGTGCACAAGAGTCTCGGTGATCTCCATTCCTAGTTTGATGTCTCAACTCCCGGCGCTGATTTAGATGATGCCAAAAAGGGGGAAGAAATGAGCCAACAAGGCCATAGACTCAACATACTTGGAGTCCATAGTTCAAGTGGTAGAGGACGAAGAGGAGGAAGGATTACAATGACCATCACAACCAGTGGTGAAACTGTACCCTTCGTTCTCTACAAAGAAGGCAGTGGCAAGAGGTTTCGAAATAAGAACCTGCCACCTTAGACTAAGAATTGGGACAAACAGCGGAATATTAACTACATAGATTCTCACAATCAAGCTCTCTACCGTCAATGCAAAATTGATGAAGAGTATGAATGAGAGAAGAAGATGAGAAAGCTATACGTCGCTGAAGCCGAGAAAAAGATGCAAGAGCGCCTTGACTCTTTCTGAAAGGTTACAAGGAGCGCACCAAACTCAGCTCTCACAAGTGCAGTATTCGAGCTTATTAGGAATAATTCTATATCTTTTGTAGATGGAATGAATTTTGGAGAGCTAATAAGGTGGTGGAGCTGTAGAGTCATTCAAGGAGATAACATTATGGAAGCCTTCAAAAACTACCACAATTTCATGATATCACATATGTATGATCATCTTGTGATAGAAGGAAACATTCCATCCACTCACAGGCAGATCAACACCATTCTAGATATTGCGGAAGCCAAGTCCAAGAAGGATCAACAAGAGCAAGGGTACAAGCTTTGCAATGAATAAAATTTTGTAATGTTTATTTACTTATGCCTTTTTGTGCCAAACTGATGTATTTGCAATTCTTTTTTAGATGATTAATGAAATATTTTGTGTCAGTTGTAGTGTTTTTAATATTTTTAGTACTTAAAATTCCTAGAACAATATCTTGTCGAACTCAATTATGGGTTGAGTTGTAATGAAAATATGTTCATGGATAAATACAGCCTTATAATTTGAGTATAGGTTTTGGCATCACCAAAAAGGGGAAATTGTTGGGAACATTTTGTAATTTGTAATTATATTTTGATGATACCAATTGATTAGGAATTTTAGTCCCCAAATATATTTTATTTTTTTAGACTTAGATGCATTCTCCTCTAATTCGAATAGTCCGAGTAGTAACACGAGGAGTCATATTTTGAATAGTCAAAACAATTCGAATGAAAACTCAAAAGGTTACATTTCGGTTAGTCTCAACAATAGATTCGAATAGTAACTCGAATGGTTACCTTTTGAAGAGCTGAAGAAGAATACCTCGAAAAGTTAAAGACTAAAGACTTGAAGACTGATGATTCGAAGAGTAGAAGACTACAAGACCGAAAGGTTGCAAAGGCCGAATAGTGGAAGAGTATACCTTTTGAAAGTAAAGGAGTACAAATGGTAAAGCCAACCATTCGTTACCGAGAGGTAGTGTTGCAAAATCGCGCCTAGGCGCTAGGCGGCGCCCGGCTGCGTCGAGAAACACCGAAATCGGCTTCCTCCGCGGCCGGCTGCCTAGGCGGTCTAGGCGGACGAACTCCCATTTTTTTATAAAGAAAATTTTAAAAAATTAAAAATAAAAATAAAAATAAAAAAACGGACGCTTAACATCTTTTTCAACACTGTCGAAAGGTTGCAAAAGGCCGAAAGATGGAAGGACCTACCTTTTGAAGAGTAAAAGGGATGAATGGTAAGGACAACCATTCGTATTCGAGAGATAGTATATGTATTAAGGTTCGAAACGTTAACCTAGTTAACCATTTGAAAAGAACTACTCGAGACATTCTCTGAACTAATAGTTCGAAATCTTAAAAATTGAGCGAATGTGTCCGAGGCAAAAGAAGTCCTAGGAACACATCCCAAGGTAGATATTTCCTTAAGAGCCTTGACATTTTGTGCACAGCAAAAAGATATGTTTGTCGCAAATTAAGTCACTAACGGCTGGAAAATCTGACACACTCATCTACCCTCCAGATTACCCGTCGGTCTCTATGCACTGGTTAATAGTCGTTGGAAATTGGTTTGCCTAAAATGGACCTTTTTCAACACACCTATAAATACCACCTTCCAAGACTGAAGAAGGTGCTGGTCAATTTATAAGAATTCTCTAAGTATTCAAAGCTTTCAAGTGTTTTCACATCTAGTGACCAGTGCGAAAGAGAGACAAAAGCTTAAGTTCAAATATCCAGATTTTAAGAGACATGTGTTGCTAATTAAAGAAGATCAAGATCCTCAAGCCAAGATCTCTAGTTGGAGAAAGAAGAACTATTTTCTTCGAACTTGTATTCTCTACTCGGTAGAAGTAGAAAGAGGCGGAGTAAACTGGTTATAGTAAAAAAAACCCGGTGGAGATCAAGACCGGCTTTGTGTTCGAGGCTTGAACATCCGTATTGTACTATGGGATAGTGCAATCTTCCTTATGAGTTCCAAGAAGAAGAGTGGAGTAGGCTGTGTTGGCCGAACCACTATAAAATCTCTCTCTCTCTCTCTCTCTCTCTCTCTCTCTCTCTCTCTCTCAGTAACAACCCAAAATTTTATTTTATAAATCCGGTATTAAGAAATTCCAAAATAGCCATTTTCACTCCATTAAAAATTTTTGCAATAAAATTGGTGTTTGAATAAATTATTTTGAGTTACATTTTAAATTAATTCAACACCAAACTTATTTTATTCGAAATTCCTAAATTTTCGGGTACTTCGCGTACCAAGTTTTAAATCGAGAAATTTATCTGAGTGAGACCGGGAGAATTCAAAAAGGCTTCAAATAAGTGTTCATCTAAATAGCTTTTTGAGAAAATTCATTTTCCACCCCAAAGTATTTTAAATAGCAATTCTAGCCCTTGGTCCATGGAGCATAGTGGACCACTAGACATCCAAAACTCTTCCTGATTCATCTTTTAGCCAAAGGAATTACACTTTTGCCATCAACCAATCATATGGGATCAACCTAGGATTTTGTGCTCCTATAAATTGAACCCTTATCAGACAATTGCCTCTTTGTTTCCACCCTTGAGCTTCCCTTGCAAGACACCAAACCAGACAATAAGTTTTCTCCATTTTCCTTCCTTTCAATCCTAGCCATTCATTCTTCAAGTTTTTCTTCTTTTCTACCTCTGAGAACTTAGTAGTAAGGTGTTGTATGGTTTGTTTGAGGTGTTTAGGAGGTGAAGGAGGAGGTAACTAGCTGAGTAAAAGGTGGGAACCGAGCAAGAAGAAGAGGTCTACAAAGGTATAACTCCATGGATTCCTTCTTGAATTTGGCTCTGTGAAGTCTTGTTGTTGAGTATAAATGAGTAGAATTTATGAGATTTAGTTGTGTTTATGCTTAGAAGTGATCTACTAGTCGTTTTTGAGTTGTTGAGAATGTTTTGGACTTGTTTGGAGTGAGATTGCAGATGAAAATGCCATCTGGTGCACACACAGAGTGCACCAGATCAGACCAGCGGCCCTAGCCGCGGCCCACCAGGAGGGCCGCCGGCTAGAGCCGGGGTTACACGGGTCTAGGGCACTGCCCTAGAGGAGGGCCGCCACCTAGACCCGATGGTGTAACGGGGCACATGGGGCGGCTCTTGAGTAGTCCCGCCCCAGGTCCCTGAGTTTAGATCTGAGGAGATTTTGTGCAGTGGTCGGGCCCTTGTAGCTCAGCTACGTTTTGTTTCGAGCCGAGTGTTACGGGCCCTTGTGGCTTGGCTCTTCGGAATTGTCTCGACGCACGCTTTGGCTTTGATTTTGTGGAATTTGGATAAAAAATGAGTAAGTTATGAAGGAATTGTGAAAGTTTTGCTACACAATATAATTTTGGCTAAGTTCACTGTGTATAAGAAATGCTTGATAATGTGATCTATTGATATTTTTGTGTTGAGTAGAGAAGCATGATCCTTTGAGAATATGAGTTATTATGAAAGCATGACTAGATTATGATATTTGACCAATGAGAAATGAAGCATATTTTGTTGATAGAATGTATAGAATGTGCTATGTTGCAAAGTGAGTATGATGTTATATTCTTGAGTACTTCATGCTATTTTATACATGGTTTAGAAGCATGTTATAGAGTATTTGACATCTAGCATATGTCATATTTCAAAAATGCATAAGGGGCCAACGTGAACCCAAGTAATATTTTCAAAAACCATAAGCATGTGGTATATCATTCTTTGATGCATTGAGAAGTAGTAGAGTTGTTGCATGCATGAGATTGATGCATGAGAGATATATCTATGTATTATTTATATTGGTGAGGTTTTGGAGGATACCGGTTGGACTACGTCCTCTCGGGAGATATTTATGGACATTGCGGTCCCAGTATATGTAACGCGGCGTATTCCCACGTTACGAGGTTGGAAACTTCCCGCCAGGCTTGGAATCCTGGTCAGGGGGTGTGCACACTAATAGTTCGATACCTGATTCCACAGAGAGAGAACCACGAGATTGGTTCCGTAAACGGTAGGATTCATACTTCGGTGAAACCTTGAGTCGTCTACGAGAGAGAAGAAAAGAAAGTGAGTCAAGAGAGACTCAAAAGAAAGAAAGTGAGTCAATAGAGACTCAAGAGAAAGAAAGCGAGTCAAGAGAGACTCAAAAGTAAGAAAGAAAGTAAGAAAGAGACCTCCACAGAAAGTACTCTATTTTTACAACGAGTGTATATGAGTGTATATATATATATATATATATATATATATATATATATATATATATATATATATATATATATATATATATATATCTGTGTGTGTGTGTGTGTGTGTGTGTGTGTGTGTGTGTGTGTGTGTGTGTGTGTGTTTATAGTATTGCACGAGATTGCATATGAGTATATGTATAGTATTGCACGAGATTGCATATGAGTATGTTTATAGTATTGCACGAGATTGCATATGAGTATGATTATAGTATTGCACGAGATTGCATTTGAGTAGAATTATATATTGCACGAGATTGCATATGAGTATGATTATAGTATTGCACGAGATTGCATATGAGTATGATTATAGTATTGCACGAGATTGCATATGAGTATGATGTATAGTGTTGCACGAGATTGTATTTGAGTAGAGTATCGCATGAGATTACATAATGAGAATGTTGATTTAAGATTGTTCATCGAGTATAATTGTTTTGTTATATTTGAAACCTTGTATATCAAGTTTATGTGATGAGAATGTGAAAGCATGAGAATACCTGTTATATGGTTTATTAGCATGATTCTACCTGTGAGCATGAGTTGCTTGTTAAATTAATTGAGAGGTTATATGTTGAAGTATCTAAGTGTTCAGTCTTATATATAATCATGCCAGTTGATATTATAGGTTGCAAGCATCTAGAAAGTATGTGATAGATCTAAAGATGATTTGAGATGAGTTTGTTGTTTACAAGTGAAATCAAATGTTTTCAAAGTATATGCTATAATGCTTTACAGGGTTGAGTGTGATTATACTTAGCTTCGTGCTAACGGGTGTTTTCCTATTTGTCTATGTGTTGCTTGCAAAACCCCTTTCAGGTGGGCCTAGCAGTGAGAAGAGATCGAGTTAGATTAGTCTCGTAGTTGAGATGTCTAAACTCTAGTTATGTTGATGGCTTTATTTTCAGATTCTAGACTTATATGTGGGTTGTAGACTTTCGCGGATGTAGACTTTTGGGGTGACTTTTCCCCCTATGTTTTTTCAGTATTTAATATGGATATCAGATATTTATTTTATTTCTAGTTCTACCCCTTAGCTTGTGCAATCACCACGGAGTGGTGGTTGTGGCGGTGATATTCCCACTAGTTATCTTTTTAGTTATTAATTCCGCTGATTAGTTTATGTTAACATTGATTTAGTATTGTAATTAAGAGATAGAAAAGTGGGGTGTTACACACACACACACACACACACACACACACTCTCTCTCTCTCTCTCTCTCTCTCTCTCTCTCTCTCTCTCTCTCTCTCTCTCTCTCTCTCTCTCTCTCTCAAGATTAAAAAGGGTTACAATTAATTTTGTTGTGCATACTCATCGATATGTTAAAGTTACCTGGTACTTTAACAAATCGTAAAAAGTTTTAAAAATATATACAAGTTTATTCACCCCCCTCTAGACTTGTACCCTAACCCCACCGGGACCAACAAGTGGTATCAGAGCAGTTACCTTAGCTTGAACGGTAAACACTCTATGTGTACTGCTTGGTGGTCTCTATTAAAAATCAAAATCTTTTTCACTTGCACGTATTTTTCTTAACAAAATGGATCATCACATGTCCAAGAACCTTATGTTTAATCTGAATAAGTTTGACGATTGGAAGGTTAGGATGCAGACACATTTGTCTGCTCTCAATGATGAGATGTGGAAGGTCATCACTAAAGGTCTAGTCCAGATTATGATGGTTAATGCTCATGCAGCAACTCAAGGACCGCTTAAGGACCGGACACTCCAGAATACGTTCCCATACTCCGAGGAGTAGCAGGTCTTGTACTACAACTGTAGAAAGTCAGGACATTACAAAGCAGAGTGTCCCTACCCGGCTGCGCGGAAACACCAAGAGCAACCGAGAAGTACCACTATACCAACAACAACGACTTGAGGAACGCACCTGGAGAGTCAAGTGGTAGATCGCACAACCATTCGAAGAGCAACTCGAAAGGTGACAAGATCTGAAAAGCGCTAGTGACCGAAGAGTCAGCCGAGAAGGCTGCTAATGACTCGTGCTCCTCTAGTTCCAGTGGTTGAGTAAGAAACAAAATTCAATAGCCACAAGTACTGTTGAGGTAGAGTGCATAGCTGCAGGAAATTGTTGTGCTCAAATCCTTTAGATGAAGCAACAATTCAAGGATTATGGTGTTGAATTAAGCCAAGGATATTAGCATCAAGTGTGACAACACATGCACAACATTGTGCTCTGGAAGACATAATATTGTGCTCTGTAAGAAGGAAAAAAAAAACGCATTGAATGATAAAAAAAATTTTTAACTTATTTACACAAGATTTTCATAATGCTACAACGTTTTTTTTTTTAAATATCTCCATTCTGGACCCGGCCTTGATCTAAGGCTTTCTTTGCACCTGAACTGTTATTTATATATATAGGTGTGTGTATAATTCTTTCGGAATTGGAGGACCGATGGATGAAGCCGTCAAATTAAGCTTTGGCATAACTTTTGATTAGATGCCACGGATGAAGATAAGATTATTTCTTTTGAAGCATCAAAGATCTATTTGTTTCTTGTTAGGTAGCACACTGGCTATTAAAAATATGCCATCGGCCGAAAGAATAGTACATTTTGTATTGGTAATGATTAAAGTAAATAATCACTCCAAAATGACAAAAAGTACTTGTTTGACTTTGGAAGGCAAAGTATGATGATGACAAATATTGTTTGATCATTTGTATTCCACTTGTTTGGGAATGCTAATGGGATTTTTATAAAGGGTTTAGGAAAAATTCAAACTCCATGTCTTGATAATTATGGTAAAAGTAATTTTGAGATTGATTCTAACAGTTAGACTCCACAACTTCATAAGAGTATCTACACCAATACATTTTTCGTGGTTTTTGAAAGGGAAAATTGTAAAAAATGCCTCTCTATAATATGTCAATTATCAATGTCACCCCTAAATTATGAGTGATGTAAATGTTACCCCTCAATTATCAAAACGATGCACATATAGCCCCTCCCGTAACGGACATATGGTTCCCCACCGCTATCCATCGCTGGTACTTTGAATCGATGGAGGGAAAAAAACAACTAAATTACATATTTACTCTGACTTAATGGTATCGTACACTAACGGGGAACCACATGTCCGTTACGGGAGGGGCTATATGTGCACCATTTTGATAATTGAGGGGCAACATTTACACCACTCATAATTCAAGGGTGAAATTGATAATTGTCATATTGTAGAGGGGCATTTTTTACAATTTTCCCTTTTTGAAATAATAAAAATGAAGTGTGTAGATTTTTTACAAATGGAAAATGTAGTTTTTTTTGGTGTATTTTTTCCTGAAGTGTAAAATTTTTGTGGGGTCCACTGATTGAGAAATGGAAACAAAGCATTCTCATTTTCTTCGCGTGTTGGACACGCAGGCGCCCAGCTGGGGCGCATGAACAGACTTTTTTTTTTTTTTTCTTTTCTTCCTCTCCCCTCTATCCTCTCTCTCCTACATGGTTATGACAAAATTCACCAAAAAATCAAAGCTGATGAGGATGCTCTAATTCACTCAATGTTTGGTTAATATACTTTAGTTAGGTAGTTGGCGTTGAAACAACCCACCAAGTTAATTGAATATAGTTAGATTGGTAATGACAAAATTTTAAATTTAATGAGAAAATCTTACTAGAACTACAAAGTACACTTCACCCAAATGTATATTTAAGTGTAAACCATGAACTTTTAATTTATTTCAAAGGTTTGGTTAGGTTCTTCCTTGAAGTTATATGTATATAGTAAATTGAACTTCTACCACTAAAGTACATTATTAACTCCTTAATTAATGTATTTGTTATTTTATTTAATATTAATAACATTAATTTGGAAAAACTCTCCTAAAATATACTCCGTATCTTTTTAAAACTTGAAACATTTTATATCCAAAAAATGTTTCTTAATTTTTTTTTTCAAAAACTATTATTAATTAATTAAGTGAAAATCATTATTTTCGTCCCTAGTTTTTGTAGGTGCTCATATTTCATTTTTAAACTTTTATCTATGTTGCTATTTTTGTTCTTAATTCAATTCTTTAGTAATTGTTATTTTTGTTCCTAATTTTGTACAAAAATATCTTGAAAAGGAAATAACAATTATCGGTCCGTTTGGAAAGCAGGAAAATGACTTCTGGAAACTGGTTTTTGGAAAATGAGTCATTTTCCGGAAAACATTTTCCTTTTCCAGTGTTTGGTTGCATTTGGAAAACTGTTTTGGTGTGTTTGGTTCATTTTCTGAAAAATGAGTAGAATGGTATAATTAAATATTTTAATTATTTTATTCTGAATAAAAAATACATTTTAAATCTTTAAAAAAAAAAAAAAAAAAAAAAAAATTATGGCTTCCGGCGGAGCTGGGTTCCGCCGGAAACCAAGGCTATGGTTTCGGCGGAACTGGTTCTGCCGGAAACCATGGCTATGGTTTCCGGCGGAACTGGGTTCCGTCAGAAACCATAGCTATGGTTTCTGGCGGAACCCAGTTCTGCCAGAATCTTTAAAAAAAAATGAAAGAGAAGTGGCGGAAAACGACTTCCGCCCAAATTTGGCGGAAGTCATTTTCCGCCAAATTGAGCTTATTTTTCCCAGTCAACGGAAAATGTTTTCCGTTGACTGGATTTTCCAGGTGTAGCCAAACACCAAAAACCCGAAAAACGACTTCCAAAAGTCATTTTTCGGGTTTCTAAACACAGCCTAAAAGTTAGTGACAAAATGACAATTACTTAATTATTCGAATACAAATTAAATTAACAATTACTCCATTAATTAATAATAAAGAATTGGCATTTATAATAGCTACCGGTCACGTCTCTTTCTAGTCTTTGCTATAATAGTCACTAAAATAATATCCCATGTAGGGCTGTGCATAAATCGACCCACCCGAAAAACCCGACCGACCCGAACCCGAATATATGCACTTGGGTGGAATCCGAGCCCGAATTAGCATACCCGAACCGTTCACACGCCACGTAGCCGGTTAGAACGAGGCGGGTTGGGGGTTATAAAATTCCCCCGAACCCGTCCGACAACCCGAATTAGGGTAAGACTGCGTATACCCTAAGGTATACGACGTCGTGTAAGCGGTGTATATATGTTGCCTTTGGAGGAAACCCTACTCATTTCCGCAGCTTCCTCGTCTTTCTTCTGACTTATGAGAACTCTCTAGATTCGTTCTCTGAACTTCTCTCGTGAGTCTCGTCTTTCTTCTCTGAAATTTGAAACCCTAGTTAGTTCTTACTTCTTTCTTCTCCAGATCTCTGACTCTGTGAGACTCTGAGTCTCTGAGTTCTCTCGTTCTCTCTGAGTTTGAGTCTCCGGTGGAAGCTAGCTAATATTGTTCGGTAGAAGCCCTATTCTAGAGTCTGGACGACCTGTGGCCGGTGCGGTGGATTGTAGATTGCTGTCACGGTCTCACGGATTTGAAGCCCTTTGTTCTCGGGGGTTTGATTTGGAGAAACGAAGTAATCTCTAAACCCTAATCTTAGACATACTTAGATTATACTCTTATATATTGTGATACGTTGTTGTTATTTGTGATTCTATGATTCTGATGACTGTGACAAAGTGAATCTGTTGAGAAGTTCCGGATTGCATGTCACTTGTCCCTTATTTGTGAATTTTTGATCCTTTGATTAGGGCTTCTATGATTCTGATGACTGTGACAATGTGAATCTGTTGAGAAGTTCCGGATTGCATGTCACTTGTCCCTTATTTGTGAATTTTTGATCCTTTGAATAGGGTTTCTATGATTATATGGACTGTGACATTTTAGAATCACTTAGTTGTGATTGTTTGTGGAAGCCCCTAAGTCCCTTACAATTGTTGATTATATTTTGTCTGTATTGTTTGTGGAAGCCCCTAAGTCCCTTACAATTGTTGATTATATTTTGTCTGTATTGTTTGTGGAAGCCCCTAAGTCCCTAACCCCTGTTGGCTGTTGGATGTTGCCTGTGTTGGTGAAAATGGTGGAAGCCCCAATTGTAACTACGAATTGTGAAATCCAGTAAAATGATAAATGTAAACTTCAGGCTTTCACCATCCTGATTTCTGGATTTCTTTGTCACTTTGTGTGATTAATGTGATACTGTGATTGTATCCATGTATGCCTGTATGTTACTATGTTTATAACTTATAAGTTATAAGTTTATGGATGTATGACCCTTAATAGTTAATTCCTTAAAGTCCCAATTATGAAATTTAGAAAAATGATGAAGTTAGGAACTGCCTGTCTTCTGATTCTGGATTTCTCTAATTTTGACATTCTTTGAAATGGTTCCCACTGTACTGATAGTATTCCATTTCTTTAGATGGAAAATATCATAGAGTCTGGTAGTCAACCTTCCAACTCTTCACTTCATGGATCTACAGTGGTGGAAGCTCAGACTGTTGAGATAAATAATGATCAACAGAATGTGCAACCTACTGCTGCGGTTCTTCCGAAGAAAAGGAAGGTAGTTGAATCCAGATCTCCTGTGTGGGATCATTTTGAAAAAGATTGTTGATGAGAATAATGTTACTGTTGAGGGCAAGTGTATATATTGTGCCAAAATATATAAATGTGAGACCAAAAAACATGGTACTTCATCATTGAGAACCCACATGTTTAACTGTCTTAAAAACCCTCACTCAAAAGACACAAGGCAATCACTTCTGACCTTTCAAGCTGTTACCAATTCTGATGCATCTCCTGCTACTGTTGGTGAGTTAGGAACTTGGGTCTTTAATCAAGAAGCTATTAGGAAGGCCTTAGTTGAAATGATTATAATAGATGAACTCCCTTTTAGATTTGTTGAAGGTCCTGGATTTAGGAAGTTCATTCTGGTATGTTGTCCTAGGTTTAAGATTCCATCAAGATGGACAATTAGTAGGGACATCAATTTGATTTATGAAGAGGAAAGGCTCAAGTTGAAGTGGATGTTTAGGGGAAACACTCAAAGAGTCAGTATTACTACTGACACTTGGACTTCTATTCAGAGAATTAACTACATGGTAGTTACTGCTCACTTTATAGATGAAGAGTGGAGGCTAAATAAAAAAATTATTTCATTTGTCCATGTCACATCACACAAAGGTGAGTCTGTTGCAAAATCCCTTGAAAACTGTTTGCTGGATTGGGGTATTAGAAATGTCTACACTATTACAGTGGACAATGCATCATCAAATGACTCTGCCCTAGGTTTTTTAAAAAAGAAATTGATGTCTTGGGGAACATCTACTGTGAAGGGCAAGTACATTCACATGAGATGCATTGCCCATATTTTGAATTTAGTTGTGCAAGATGGGCTAAAACAGTGTGATGATTCTGTGAAGAAGGTTAGGGATGCTGTAAGGTATGTGAGAAGTTCACCTGCTAGACTTAAGAAATTTAAGGACTTGTCTGAATGGCTTGGGATTGAAAAGAAATCTTCTCTGTGTCTAGATGTTCCAACCAGATGGAACTCTACATATCTTATGTTACAATCTGCAGTATTTTATGAGAAAGTGTTTTATTCACTTGAAGAAAGTGATTCTTCCTTCAAATCAGATTTGGGTGATTCTATTCCTAACTTTCTTGATTGGGAGTCTGTGAAGAGTTTGGTGAATCTGTTGAAGTGTTTTTATGATATGACAATAAGAATTTCAGGTTCTTTATATGTCACATCTAACACTTTTTTTTTCTGAAATTTCTGATTTATATTGCCTATTGAATGGAATGGTGGAAGCTGGTGGTTCTGTGAAATTGATGGGGGAAACTATGAAGGTTAAATTTGAAAAGTATTGGGGGGATATAGATAAGATGAACTTGATGATATTCTTTGCAAACATTCTTGACCCCAGGGACAAATTAGAGTACATGCCAGCACAGATCTTACACATGTATGGTGAGTTAAAAGGTAAAACCTACTATGAGAAAGTGGTTGCAACTTTTACAGAGTTGTTTGATGATTATGCTACCTCTGTTGTCCCTATTGCTCCTGTGATTCCTTCTACTGTTGTCCCTACTGTTTCTGTCATCTCTTCTACTGATTCTTCACAGTCTAATGTTGGGAAGCCCAAGGGTTTGTTAAAGTCCCAGATTAAGAAACAAAGAATGGAGAGTGGGGGAAAGAAAAAAACTGAGTTGGAAATTTACCTTGCTGAGGCATTAGTTGAAGAAGAATCTTCTTTTGACATACTTAGATGGTGGAAGCTGAATGCTGAAAGATTTCCTATCCTTTCAAAAGTAGCTAGGGATGTCTTAGCTATACCAATATCCATTGTTGCCTCAGAATCTGCCTTCAGTACATCAGGGAGGGTTTTAGATCCTTTTAGGAGTTCTTTAACTCCTAAAATTTTGGAAGCTCTGGTTTGTACTCAGGATTGGCTTAGACTGCCTAATACCCCCATATCAATTGAGGAAAATCTGGAGGAATTGGAGAGATTTGAACAAGGTAACATACTAACACTTAACTTTCCTGCATTTTCTATTTACTTTTATTTTAAACTTGTCCTTGTATTTGCAGAATTGGGTGCTGATGGTGGGAGTGGAGCTGGGAGGATTGGTGGTTCTACACTTCCTACGATTCCTGTAATGTTATGCTTTATACTTTATACTACTTTATATTCTTGCATTAATGTAAACTGTATACTGTACTACTCGTGACTCATGAGGCTTGGTAACTAATTAGTAATTAGTTGCTGCCTAGTTGTCCAGTTGTCCTAATGAGGCTTGGTAACTTACTAACTTGTTGGTTGCTGCCCTTGGACCTTGGTGCACTGGACAGTGCCACAGTGGTATAACTGTTAGTTGGTAAGTTTGTTGTTGGACTCAAGAGTGTTGTACTGCTGGTAATGTATCATTGTATTATGTATTTAAGACTTTAAATAATTTAACTATTTGTTATGGCGATGATGAAAGCTTCCACTAATGATCTGAAATAAGGGATTAAGCTGGTATGTTGCTCTATCCTCATGGGGATGTTGTAGCAATTTGCCTTTAATCCTAACTTTGATATGGACAAAAAGCTTACTGAGCCAATGTTGAATATCTTATTTTCTACCTTTTATAGTTTTATAACTTATTTTGTTTTTGCTAATTCATCTTTAAGTTTTGAGTATTGACAGGAAGAAGAAGAACAGTAGGCTAGAGCTAAAGTAGGAACTACTGAGCAATCTGAGCTAGGAACTTGGATATTTTTTGAATTACTGTAATTTTGGTAATTTGGTGCAATGGTGGTTGCTGCAGTGTTTTTTAGAAATTGGCTACTTTTACAGTTTTACATTTTGTATAAGCAAATTCATAATTGCCCTTGCCCATTTGACTTTTTGGAGTCTAACTGTCTAAGTACTAGTTGTCTAGTTTAGTAGCTTTACATGTAGTTTGTGCACAGTGCACTACATGTTTTTGTAAATTTTTTCAGTTTTACTTAATTTTTACACGTTTTAGTCAATTATTTAATTTTGTTTTTATATTTTAAATATCCGAGATGCATTCGGATATCCGACCGACCCGTCCTCAACCGAAATCCTATAAAACCGAAAAGATTTTACAAATTGATACAATGAGATTGGGTTTAAAAATAATAATCCAAAATCCGTGCGGTTTAGCCCTCCGAGTATTCGAACCGAACCGAACCGTCCGACGCACAGGCCTAATCCCATGCATTCTTACAAAAGTTTAAGACTCAGAACTTAACTTTACAAGAAAAAGAGAGTAATAGCTCTGCAACAAAAGGAATCGTCCAACTATAACTTGTCCAGATATCTCCTGATGAGTGATGACCTCTGATCTCTTTTTTTTTTTTTTTTTTTTTTTTTTTTTTTGATAAATGACCTCTGATCTGATCTCTCTAGCTCCAACCAATATCAATCTATCCTCTAAAAAATGCACTAATCCCATTTAATACATACTCTATCTATCCCATTTTATACCTCTGGTTCAAGTAATGAAATTTGACGCACATTATTTACAATTTAATTATTTCTTATAATATTTAGATTAGTGTTTTTTTTTTTTTTGAAAATTTTCTGCGGTGCTTCATTAGAAAAATGCTGAAATAATGTCTGGTGGGTGAGTATCCCAGTACATAGTATCAGGTTGCTGATAAGCCATAGTGGCTAAAGCATGAGCTAAATAATTGTCCGATCTAGAAATATAATTAAAAGAACATGAGTGAAAATAAACGGAAATTTGCCTGCAGCTATCAATGGCATAGCCAACGTAAGAGCGAAACGCAGTGGTTGATGATGTAAGGTAGCGTTGTAGTGTCAAACAATCCGTGTAGATCTCAATATTCTGTTCACCTCGATCCTTTAGCCATGATAAAACTTCCTTACACGCCAAAGCCTCAGCCATAAGTGGTGACGTACAGGCCGGTAGCGGCGCGGTTAGTGCCGAGATATAGGCTCCATCTCCATCTAATAAAACGGCCCCTACAGTTGCATTCCCTGTCTCGTGTAGATATCCCGCATCGACCCTGCATCTTCTCACTGGCGGCACAGAGGATCCGGCGGCGTCGGCAGCACCGCGGCCGGCGGTGGGACTCGCCTGGGCAGCGTGGCGGTTTTCTGTCGGCAGCGTAGCAGTGGCAGTGGCAACCACGGCTGGGCGGGACTGAGTCCATGCGGTCTTGGCTGCCGCTGCGGCTCTGAGTAGGGACCCCGGGCGTGGTAAAAATGCCTCCCAAACTGCACCATTTCGAGCTTTCCAAATATTGTATAGAATTGATGCTGCATATAACATTCCATCAGAATCTAAAATATTTAGAAGTTCCCCAAACCAAACATGAAAAATATCCGTGACAATATTGGGGATTGTAAGGTTGGATTGATCCCAAATGTTTCTTGCAAAATCACACAAGACTAATGCATGCATTGTATTCTCATGTGATATCCCACACATAGCACAATATGGGTTCACCTCCACCCTCTTTAAAAGCAAGTTCGTAGTTGTAGGCAAAATATCACAAATAGCTCTCCAGAGGAACATTTTCCACTTTGGTGGAATTTTTAGTCTCCATAAAGCTAACCAATTAGTAAAGGGGCCTTGATTATTCTCATAATCTCCCACCAATCGTCTGTACCCGCTTTTCACAGAATATAATCCTCTCGGGTCCCCGTACCAATACCATGCATCATTATAATCCCGGGATACAGGTACTCTCATAATTCTCTCGACATCCGTAGGTTGAAATAAATCTGATAAAATTTCATTATCCCATGTACCAGTTTGTTGATCTATTAGCCCCACTACTCTGGCCTCTCGTAACTGTATAGGCATCTCTGTTTGTATCATAGGGTCCTGGTCATCCAGTAACCATGGATGGGTCCATATAGATGTAGTTTCCCCATTCCCAATTCTTCGTCTGACCCCACTACAAATTATGCTCTTTGATGCCATTATACTCCGCCAACAAAAACTGGGATTATTTCCTACCTGCGCATCAAAGAAAGTATCCCTGGGAAAATATCGGCTTTTGTAAACACGAGCTACTAAGGAATCAGGCTTAGTGAGCATTCGCCATGCCTGTTTCCCCAGCATAGCTAGATTAAATGCACGTAGGTCCTTAAAACCCAATCCACCATACTTCTTAGGAACACATAGCTTGTCCCAAGCCTTCCAGTGAACTCGGTTGTCCGTCCCAGAACCCCACCAATATCTATTCATCGTTCTTTCTATAGCCGTGCATACTGATATAGGTAGCAAAAAAACACTCATTGAGAAGGTAGGCATAGATTGTGCCACACTTTTCAACAGTATTTCTTTCCCTGCCTGAGACAATAGCCTTTTATTCCACGACCCAATTCTTTGGCGTATTTTATCCTCAATATATGCAAAAGCTGCCTTTTTATTCCTACCCACAAATGAAGGTAGACCCAAATACTTGCCAAAGTTTGGTGCCTGCTCCACCCCCAAAACTTGGGCCACACTTTCCCTATCCACATTACTCGTATTCCTGCTATAACAAATACTCGACTTGTGGTAGTTAACCACCTGTCCCGATAGATCCTCATATACAGTCAGGAATTTCTTTATCTCATTAGCCTCTTCCACATTAGCCTTAAAGAATAAAAGGCTATCGTCCGCAAAAAACAAATGAGAAATCTGAGGGGCACCTCTTGCTACCCTACATCCATGAATTAATCCCGCTCTGTTAGCCTGTTGTAGTAACAACGAGAGTCCCTCTGCACAGATAATAAACAAATATGGGGATAGCGGGTCTCCCTGTCTCAAACCACGCGTGGGTATTATTGGGTCACTCCTTGAGCCATTTATCAGAATACTATAGGAGACTGTGGTCACACATTTCATAATCAAATCAACCCATCTATCATGGAAACCCAATGCCATCATCATATTACGGAGAAAAGGCCACTCCATTCGATCATACGCCTTAGCCATATCCAGCTTAAGTGCACCCCAGCCCCTCAATCCACACTGTTTTCGATTCAGAAAGTGCCCCACTTCTGCAGCTAATAGAATATTATCTGTTATCAATCTATCTGGGATAAAAGCACTCTGTGTCTCAGATATTATTCCTTCCATCAAAGGCTTCATTCTATTAGCCATCATTTTAGCTATTATTCTGTAAATGACATTGCTAAGTGCTATAGGGCGCAAATCAGTTACTAACTCTGGATTACTCTTTTTAGGGATCAACACAATATCTGTCTCATTCAAGCCAGACGGGAGGTCACCTGATTCAAGACAGTTTAGCACAAAACTCGCAACATCCCCTCCTACCACATCCCAGAAATGCTGATAAAAACCCGGATTCATTCCATCCGGTCCTGGTGCTTTTATCCGGATACATTGCAAACAATGCATCCTTTACTTCCTCCAGATTAAATGGCTGTAATAGTGAGTCATTCTGCGCCTGTGATACCCTGGGTTCTATCCCCCCAAAAAAATCATCTCCAGTTCCCGGACCCCCAGAGCTGAAAATATTCTTAAAATAGTCCAGAATGATATCTCTCATGGGATCCCCCTCCAACCAATCCCCATTGTCATTCATTAATCTAAGTAAAGTATTCTTTTTCTTTCGGTGAGAGGCATACCTGTGAAAGAATTTGGTATTGGCGTCAGCTTCCTTGAGCCAGTGCTGCTTGGCCCTCTGCCTCCAGTATGCATCCTCCTGGGCCTCAGTGCGACTCAGAAGTTTCTCTATTCGCTGAAACTCGACAAGAGAGGCCGAGTCAGTGCATCCTCTCAAACGTTGTTGATCCCGTTTCAGCTGCACAATCTGTTTCCCATACTTATGGAACCGATCCCCACCCCATCGTGTTAACCGGTTTCCACAGTATTGAACACAACCCTGTAAACCCTGCCCTCTCCCTTCCTACCACGCCTGCTCCACCACACCCCTACATCCCTCATCACATAACCATGCCATCTCAAACCTAAAACCCCTTCTTCTAACCCCATCCCTCCCTACCTCCTCCTAAACTGTGAAAAAAATGGCTGAATGATCTGACTTCCTGGTTCTCAAATTCATAACCTTTACATGGGGAATTATATTGCGCCACTCGTTCGTTACTAGGACCTTATCAAGTCTCTCCTCAATCCAGTTTGCAGTCCCTTTCCCCTTCTCCCAGGTATATGGGTATCCAATCATTGGCAACTGGGCCAATCCACAATCCTCAATCGTCTCCCCAAAACCTCGAAGAAGGCTATTCGGATGTGGATTTCCCCCTCTCTTCTCATACTGGTATAGCAAATCATTAAAATCCCCCACCACCACCCACGGGAGATTCGATTTTGCCGCCAACATTCTCAACAAATCCCATGATTCAGCACGCCTATTACGGTCCGAATAACCATAGTAACACGTCATTCTCCAGGCCGGATGACCTGTCATAGTTACCTCAATATCAACGTAGTTTCTTGAGTAACTAAGGAGTCTCGCCGTATTATTCTTCTTCCACAATAACGCTAATCCACCACTCAAACCATCATTGTCAACATAAAATAAGCCTTCGAAACCAATCGTAACACGAAGACGCTCAGCATGATCTCGCGCTACCTTAGTTTCTATTAGAAATACAAAGTCGGGTTGCTTTTTGGACACCATGTCCACCACCTCTCGAACTGTCCGTTGATTACCCAAGCCACGGCAGTTCCAACTCAGCGTACTCATTGGGTTGGGCGGGTCTGTGATCCAGAACCCGCCGTAAACAAGTTTTTTGAGCCATCCACCATCGTCACATCTGTACCATCCCCTCCATTCTCATGGCGGCGCTTGGCCACTGCCACCACCACCTCTTCGGTCTCGGACCTCTCGGCCTCCTCAACCGGGCTACTCCGTACCACCGGTCGGCGGCTCGGATTCCCATGCATCGGAAAGTCCTTCGGCTTTCCACCGAGAGGAACCAACCAAGGGTCCCCTATCTCCCATGGCCCTCGATTTCCTCCCACTCGTAGTTCCGCAGAGTACGGATACTGTTCCACCGGTATTCTTGCTTCCCGAGCCTTTATACAAAACTTATAGGAGTGACCCAGCATACCACAACAGAAACAGAAAGTGTGCAGCCTCTCATACCTGAAGTTAACCCAACATGTTGTCCTATCCCTCTTCAGCAATTTCATCCTTCTCTTAATCGGTTTATCAACCGGTATAGACACCCGAATACGATAATACGTGATCCAAGGCTCCCCAATAAACCTCTCGTCCAGTTTGACAAAAGTTCCAATAAAATTCCCAACCTGCTCAAGAATCGGGATCCCCGTGTATCCCATCGGTAAATCATGCACTTGTACCCAGAGATCAATCGTATCCAGCACAACATCAATCGGCATCACACCATCCGGAACCCTCTTGCAAACTAACGAATGATTGTTAAACGACCACGGCCCCTCTTCCAGCACATACTCCACATCCGTCTCATGATAAAAAACAAAGAGGAACAGATTCGGTTGAATTTCCGAAACCTGAACCCCTCGTACCGGTTGCCAAACGGATGCCATGACTTGCCGCATATACTCTGCCTTAATGATTTTGTTCGTCAGAAAACGGCCCACAACGCCCCACGTTTGCTCCGTCACCGCCTGGCCACCGCCTTCGGCCATCCCTGCCGGCGCAAACACGGCATCCTCCTCCTCGTCTAGAACAATGTCCGCCCACCGTCGTGTCAGCGCCGCTACACCGTCCCCCTCTGTCGCTGCCATACGCACTTGCCCGCTGCGACTAGCGTCGCCAAACAGTGATGATCACCGGAAAAAACGTAGGAAACCGTCGGAAACCTAGCAAACCCTAGGGGAGGAGAAAACTCTAGCAAACCCTAGAGAGAAATTTTCAAGTAATTTTTGGTGGCGAGTTAAATATTCATTATTTGGTTGTGATTAGTGTTAGTATATATAAAATTTTATATTTATGTTTAGAAACTATATCAAAAGATTTTATTAAACTAAAAAAAATATCAAATATACAAATTATAAAAAATATGAAAGAAAATAACTAAAAAAAGAATGAATAAAGATAAAATAAGTCATTAAACTACATATAAAATTGCAATTGGACCATCTAACTCAAAAAATTGCAATTGAGTCCCTAAACAATGCAAAATCATGCAATTGAACCTAAAATGATACGTCTACCTTATAGTTGATTATGTGACGGTTATCAAATTAAAAAATTATTTTAAACTTTATTTTAACAATATTTTATAACTAAAATTTTAAAACAAAAAACAAAAGTCACCCCACCCCGCCTTCGTCTCTACTGGAGACGAAGAACCTCTCTTCGTCTCCAGGCTAGAGACAAAGAGGTCTCTACGTCTCTGACAGGAGATGAAGAGAGGTTCTTTGTCTCTAGGCGCGCGGGAGATGAAGGTAGTGGGATTTGGGGATCAATTTTTATTTTATTTTATTTAAAATTATTAAAATAATAAATTTAAAATTAATTTTTTAATCTAGTAATCACCACATTAGAAAATACTAGTAAAAAAGTCATTTCAGATTCAATTACATGATTTTGTGTTGTTTAATTAGAGGCACAATTGTATTTTTTTTTTTTTTGTTGAGTTGAGTAACTCAATTATAGTTTCGTGTGTAGTTTGATGGTCTATTTGACTCTAATTCTTAATAATAATACGAAAAAGAGTAGTACAAGTAAAATAATACAGTTGAAATAGCATGTATCTTACACTAGATGTATTTCTAGACAAGAACACATGAAAGCTCATCTCCTTACAAATGAGCACACAAGTCTTCATCTCTTGAAGCACAACTACGTCTACATGTACTTAAATCAACATCTCCACATGGTTATGTATTCACAAATGTCAGTGTTACAAATATATATGTATTTTTTATCTTCAAAGATGTATAAATTATCATTTAGGGTGTGTTTGGAAACCTGAAAAATGACTTTTGGAAAGTGATGACCATCATTTTTCCCCTCCCAAACACTAGAAACCCGGAAAATGAATATTATTTTCCGGGTTTCTAAACATATCCTAAATTACATTCAAATGTCTACATTCAAAGATTATAATTGAATGTTCAAATTCAATAAATAATTGAATATTATTGAATATTCACATGCCATATGTTAATTAAGCCTCTATAATTGAATACATGTGAGATAATATGCCATATATTGTTTCCTTAATTCTAGTTTATACTTCTTAACAATATTCTACAGTGATGTACAAGTTACAACTCTTGACAATCTATTGTAATCAATAAGCTAAAATTTTGAAAGCGAATCAAACAGGGTAAAGAAAACCTTATAGTTCGGGACTTCGGGTGACTCTCATGTGAAATAGGTGAAATTAGGATGAATGTAATAATTATATTGAAAAATGTATTACTAATTAGAAATAAATTGTTTGTTATTTAAAAAGAGAAAGTGTACTAGTAATAATGAATAAATTGATTGATTATTGCTTACGAGAGAAAGTAGTGTAACACTTATGAGGAAAAAAAATACAAAATTTATATGAAAAAATGTAATACTTTTAAATCAAAATGTAATATTATAGCTTAAAGAGTTACTTATGAGAAAAATAGTAATACTACTCACGAAAAACTTACCCATCTCACGGATTCTCATAGGAGATTTTGCATATAGTTAGTTTTCTTGTAGGTTGTGCTCGTTTATTTGAGGGTCTGGCCATTATACGTCAATTCCATATATACCCAAAAGAGGTGTCTACAATTCAGCAATGGGATTAATCATTGTATTCGACGGTAGAAGCTCTAGATACACCCACAAAAATAATTCTATATATACATTTACACAACTTGGAACTCAAATGGTCACCATACAATATCTTCTAATGCCCATAATCAAAATGCCTAAAAAGTTTACAACTCCATATATATTATACAAATAAAAGAACAAAGGGATGGGACAGTGTATACATAAATCCCAGTGTACACCCATATCCAAAACCATATTATAGGCATCATTATAGTGTATTAGTGCTTCATTAACTGTCCATTTTTGGAACTAAATTTGTGTTTGCCATGATTATTTCAAAAGTTTGCCCATTTTGCTGTCACTCTAATAGGCCCTTCATTATTTCTGCCAGCTAACTTGTTGTGCACTTGCTGGAATTGATGAGCTGCCACCCTGGCATTATTGCTTCCCAGTGTTGAGTTTCTTATCTTTAGCATATCAAGATTTTCAATGTACTTCTGCACCCTCTTCACCTTCAATCAATACACCAAACAAAAACCATTAAGTTATATATGATCTCGCGTTTCGATTCATGCACTCGTTTTGAAATAAAGTGAAATGATGTTTTTCGTTTTAGCTAAAAAGTTAAACTGATAATGAGTACACAGTAGTATGCCACATGCTCAACACATGCAGATTAAACTTTGAAATCAAATTGAAAATATGTTCTGTTTTAACTACAACTTTAAACTGATAGTAAGACTATACAGTTATATGTTATATGCTCAACACATGCACATCTAAAAAAAGAATAAAAAAAAAGGGAGAAAATAGATAAAGTATGATACCTCCATCCTTCTCTGTAATTTCACATTACCATCACCAGAAATTCCATCTAATTTTATGAGTTGTGTCATAAATAGTTCAATCATGTTCAATATTGCCATTTCTGCCACTTTCTTGCCACCATAGATGTCCATTTCAACATTTCCAACCTACCAAAATCAATAGGGGTGTTTGGTAAATAAGTGTTAGTTGATTGGGTTAGTGGGTTTGACACTTTGACTAGTTGATAGCATCAGTTAATTGTAAAAATATATTTGATAAATTAATGGTTAGTTGATAGCTGATTACATACAAAATGACTTTCTAACAAGAACTGATCGAAAAAACTGTTTTGGGAACTTAAAGAATTTTAGTGTTTTGGAGCAATAACCTTTTACAAAATGCGTGCTAATTAATCAAACAGTCATATTGGTTGTTTAACTTACAATATTGGTTGTTTCAAAAAAACTTACTAATAGTAGTCAAACACGTCAAAATTAGCTGATAGACTAACTATTTTACCAAACAGTAATTAAATCTGGCTCTAAGAACCACTTTCTTTTCTATTCTTCTTCTTGTTAATTTTTTTATAAAAAAAAAAAAAAAAAAAAAAGGAATTAAAGGGTAGCAACAAATTTACCACACACCTGCTTTGCAAGCTTGTCAATTTCCAATCTGATTGCTGTGATTTCCTTCGATGAGTTCTCCATTTTCACAGTTCTGCACATTTCAGGGCACCTCTTTTCTCTGTTCATTTGATCCCCTGCATTTTCTTGTTCGTTAAAAAACTAAAATCAGATATAATATATAAACATAAATGTGCAATCCAACTATCAGTTTATAATTTTAATTAATATAGAACATGTGTTTCAATTTGGTATCAGAACAAATTCAATGCATAAACATATATACAATACATACCAAGATTTGCTTGGGAATTAATGTAGACTTCATGGTGAGATGAACCATACTTTACACTTTGATTAAAATCTGAACTTCTTTTCTGTACTAACATTCCACATGGCCTAACCTCCCACCCCGCCGCAGCGCCGTCGCCATTCTTCGCCGGAGACAACATCGTCCCGTTTCCGGCCACCGTGTTCCGCTTCATTCTCACCAACCCTTTATTATTCATCATGGGATTTTCTGGCTTTGAAGAGAAGATCAGAACAAAACAAATAATTCCCCTCTCCTACTTGTCTTCTGAGATAAGAATAGAAGCACCTCTTAAAGGGAGAAAGACCCACAATTTCGTACCAGAACAAAAAACACAACAGAAATGTTTTTTTTTTTTTTTTTTTCCAATATGTCTTAAGTCTAACTAATCGGAGCACCAAACTGCCATATAATTAAGGATTTAAGGATTGGTTTTGTTTAAGTAGCTTAAAGATTGAGTATAAGCGAAGCCAATTTCAGAGAATTTTCTTGAGAAGCTTCACAAGAAATATATAATGTGAAGAGGAAGGGAGAAACTATTGGCCAGATGGGAGTGGGTGAGGACTCATTAAGGAGAGTAATATATTGTGGTTTGTGGGTGTTGGTGATTTCTTCTTCTTTTTCTATTTCATTTTTTTCTTTCTTTATATAGAAAAAATAAACATTTATTAGTCCCTAGTGGATTTTATATTTTTTTTGAATGCGGATTTTATTTTTTGAAATTGTCACATTTTGTTTTCCGTTACAATTTTTGTCCAATTGCTTTAATTATTGGAATAATTTGATAATTTCATAATTTTAATATTCTATTACTATTTAAGAAATACTTATAAATGACATAAAAATAAATACAAATGACATAATATAGAAAGAACTCAAAAAAAGTTACAAAATTATTGTTTATTGTATACGTTTTTTAATCGGAAGACGAGACTGAAATTGTAAAAAATACTGAATTGTCCTAAAAAGTAACTCTAATTTAAAGAAAAGTGTAATAAATGATTATATATAATAATGTTAGTAAAGTCATAGAATTAAATGGCAAGAATTAAATATGACATGTCAGTATATTACATTAGCGCGTTGTGATACTAAAATTAAAATTTATGATGCTAAAATATAAGTATTTGACATTTGTATTTATATGATATATAACTCGGAATCGAATTAATTAGTTGCAAATAATTAAGGAACTAAAGAACTTTTCCCTTTGGAAGGGTGAGGGGAGGGAGAAAAGGTGTTTAAAGCTTTTGTTAATGAGATTGGCACCATAGTACTACTATTAATTAAAAAATGTTCTAAGAGTGGAGAAAGTGTCAAGTTTTTTCAAGAATCTTTAGGAGAGTTGTTTTTTTATTTTGATAATTTAAATTAATGAATCAACAAGAGTATAGGCTTTTGAGGTTGACAGATTCCTTGCTTGCATAGGTTCCCCTCGTCCATTCATCATGTGCTAGCTTAGCTATTTGCTTCTGATCTGATGAATGTTTTCATGCAAAATTAATAATTGTGGGATCCAAGTAATTCAGTCTAACAACGTAACTCCATTAATATTGCCTGACTAAAATTCATCTTTATTGAATGCTAGTACAACTTTCTTCTCATTTTCCCCTGACAGTAAGATAAGAATTGTTGGAGTGCTCATGAATTAAGAAGATTCTTAATTCAGAGTCTTTATTGCCTTTTTATTATTTCCCTTCTTTAATGTAAATAAATAAATATAAATAAATAAATAAATATATATATATATATATATATATATATATATATATATATATATATATATATATATATATATATATATATATATATATATATATATAGATAGAATTTTGTTCCCGTGTGGTTGGGTGTGTTTAGTGCGGTTGTACAGTTAAATCTGAGTCATTGATTTTGCATCTAGGTCAAATTTAAGGTGCGTCGTTTTTGTGCTTAAGGTGCGTGGGTTAATTTTGTGTTTAAGGTGCGTGGTTTTTGTACTTAATGTGAGAAGTTGTTGAAACTTAAAGGTACGTCAACTTGAAACTTAAGGTGCGTGGTTTTCCTTCTTAAGGTGCGTTGTTTTCCTTCTTAAGGTACATGATTTGTATGCTTAAGGTGTGTGAGTTGTTGAAACTTAATGTGCGTCATTTTAAAACCTTAGGTGCGTGGTTTGTGTTCTTAAGGTGTGTGGTTTGTGTACTTAAGGTGCGTGATTTGTGTACTTAAGGTGCCTAAAGCTTTAGGTGCGCATGGTTTGTGTTCTTAAGATGTTTTGTTTGTGTGCTTAAGGTGCGTAATTTGTGTACTTAAGGTGCGCCATTTTAACACTTAAGGTGCACGGGAAGCTATACCCGCACCTGAACCCTTCCCTATATATATATATATATATATATATATATATATAGCCAAGTTCCAGTGCGGCGTGCGGTTAGTGCGGCCGCACCATTAGGTATGCAAACACACCAATAGTGTTAGAAAATGCATAACAAAAAATGTACCAATGCACCATTAGATACGCATCACCCTAAAACGCACCATTAAGTATGCATAAATGTACCAAACAGTGTTCGAAAACACACAATTAGGTGTGGGGAGGTATGATGCATTTTCTGGGTATTTGGTGCGTTAAACAGTGTTCGAAAATACACAATTAGGTGTGGGGAGGTATGATGCATTTTCTGGGTATTTTGTGCGTTTTGTGATGCTATGGTACATTTCATTGTTGTGCATTTAACACTATTGGTGCGTTTTTCTACACTATTGGTGCGGCACACCATCCGCACGTTAATGCACGGTCATATTTGAGATTGCGTAATAATTTTGGTTCATTGGCGTAAGCATTGTAAACTTGCTATGTATGCGCACACACACTAATTTAGTCTTCAACTACTAATTTGATGATAGTATATCTTCTATTATCAATTCCGTCTCTTCTCAGGTGAAATATAAAATAAAATGTAAATTATTATCTCCTAGTAAATTTCTTCTGCTACAAATTATTTCTTTGAGCAATGGAAACTCTTTTCAATGCATTTAAGTAGTTCATGAGGATTTTTTTTTTACTCCCAAAGTCCCTAATTGTTGTCACATTTGATTTTTGCACGATTTTTAATGCAACATAATAAATGATATGTCATACTAAATTAGTGATAGGAGTGAAGTTTAGGAAGTACGATTGTACTTACCTCATTAGTTGCTACAAATTTAAAAAAGTTAAAAAGGGTAAATTGAGAAATGTAGAATGATACTTATGTTCAATTTTGAAAAGAGGACATTACTTTGAGACAAACTAAAAAGGAAAGTAAGACACGTAAAATGAGACGGAAAGAGTACATCATAAAGCTAAGAGCATCCGCATCTATGGATTATTCACGTTTTTTAAGAATTTTGTAGTGATGTGGAGGAGTAAGAAAGTGGAAAGAGAGAAAAAATAATCTTTCTACAAATATCGAGTAAGTGGGGCCCAGCGATCATTTAAGCACAGCACAGCGCGTAATGCGCATGCTGCACACCCAGCCCACGCGTGCCTAGCACGTTCCATCTGGGGCGTGAGTGCTCTCCATTTCATAGTGTTTTTTTTTAATTTTGTGTCAGCTGGCTTTAGGTTTTTTTTTTTTTTTTTTTTTTTTTTTTTTTTCATCTCTCTCTTCACTCCTACATAGCGTATAAAAAATCACAAAATAACTTCAACTGATAATGTTACTCTAAGAAGCCCCGAGGGAGGCTACTTCACCCTCCATGTGGCTACACCTAGCCCATTAGCCTGAAGCAACTGAACCATATTATCTGGCGGCTACACCTAGCCCATTTCTTACAATTTGCGATGAGCAGTGACCGTTCCTGGACCGCATTCAAGTCTCTAAGCATTGCTCATCGCTTCTGAGTCAAGTTTAGTGATGATTCGAGTATTGATCTTTGTACATGAATCTGGCAGCTAGAGCAAAACTAGTTATTGACATACATTAACTTCAATGATTCACCAGGACTATGTGGTCTAATGGTATCCGGGTTAGACTTTCATTTGGAAGATTATGAGTTCGAGCCTCAGTAAAGGCGTTATTGGTTCTTTGTGTTTTAGTAGGTTGAGAAAGTAAAGTATATGAACAGATATTACAATGTAATAGAGCCAGTAACTTTCAAAAAAAAAAACTTCGATGATTCTATATTGTTAACAAGAGATACATTTTAATTTTTAGATTTTACAAAGATAAGATAAAATTGGTAATAAAAGAATAAATCGGAAAGTATCATCAAAGTAAAAGCCAAAATATGATAAAGTTATTAATTGAGAATTGAATTTTAAAATAGTACTATGATTAAATAAAAAAAAAATTAAATCTACACACAAAATATTAAATAAAATTGCAAATAAGTCAACAACATATATGAAATCATGAAGTTATAGTCAGTATGCTAACTGTTATAAGTCTGATTTAATTTAATGTGGAGTTGTTTATTGGTGTTCTTGGTTAGAGTCGGTCGGTTTTGGCAATCTAGACTGGTTTACCTCCTTATGGTCAATTGTTATATGGTGGACTATCATGGGCAAAAAACGACGTCATTTCTTTAAGTAAAGAAACGACGACCGTTATTTTTAACAAATCCCGTATTTGTGATGTACGTACTCAGAATAAAATGAAGTTACAGTGTATATAAAATGAAACTGAATAATATGTCTCACGTACTGAATGTATATTATCAAATGAAATTGTAGTTAAATTGAAATGATGCTTTAGTTGTGCTGAAATGAAACTACAATATGTATAAAATGAAACTAAATAACATGTCTCACATATTGAGTGTATATATATACTGTAAAATAAAACTGTAGTTGAATTGAAATGTTACTTTAGTTGTGCTGAAATGAAACTACAGTATGTATAAAGTGCAACTGAATAACGGGTCTCACATATTTCATGTATATTGCTAAATGAAACTCTAGTTATATCAACATGATACTTTAGTTGTGTTGTAATGAAACTACAGTGTATATAAAATGAAACTAAATAAAAGTTTCACATATTTGAGTGTATATTGTCCAATTAAATCGTAGTTGAATTAGAATTACACTTTAGTGGATGGTGTTGTAATAAGGCTGCAGTGTGTATAAAATGAAATTCAATAACATGCATGTCTTGAGTGTATAATGTCAAATGAAATTGTAGTTGGAAAAAAATAATACTTTAGTTGTGCTGAAATGAAACTACAATGTATATAAAATGAAATTGAATACGTCATACAAATATAATTAATTAGACAAAACGGGTGTCATTTTTTTATATTAAAAGAAACAGCTCCATTTTGGACCATAATCCACAATAAAATTTGCCCCTTATGGTCCTTTAATTTACAGGTTAGGGCCACAAGACATGCTTCACCAAACACGTACATTTAGATAGTGACGATAGACTTTCTTCTTTAAAAAAAAAAAAAAAAAAAAAAAAAAAAAAAAAAAAAAAACTACAAGAGATGGAACGTATAGTCGTATAGTTGGTGCTAAACAAACAAACAATATGTAGTACCCAAAAAAACAAAAAAAAAACAAAACAAAAAAAAACAATATACATAGGTACATATATGTGTGTAAAAATTTTACAATACCTTTGATATTTTTAAATTTTCTAAAGAAATATTTCCCAAGAGAAAAGTTACATGTAGTAGGTTATAAAACGAGGTGTTTGGTTGTAATAACGGAATTAAGGGGAAAATAATTACAATTCTATGAGAAAAGAAAAAATGAGGGAATTATTAAAGTATGAATTTAAATCACCTTTGTCTTCGTTGGGAATAGAATTATATATTGAGAATTTCTTGCCCACAAAAGTAGAAATTGAGGGCGATGATTCAGTGGTTCATCATGTGGCAGAATTAATGTCAGGTGCCTACAAGGAACCCACCACATTAGGTGTAATTCCTTCATTGCGGCTACCACAGTTCAATCTTGTGTCATTACCTACAATCTATTACTCAGAAATCAATTGAGTTACCCATGCAGACAATTCAATTATTAAGAATTTATATATTCTAGTGTTTGGTTGAAAATTGAAAAGGAATAAGTAATATAAAGACCAAAATGCCAATGTATAATGATGATGATGATGATAATACTCAGAAATCAATTGAGCTACCCGTGTAGGCCGGCACACAATTATTAAGAATTTATATTCTAGTGTTTAGTTGAAAATTGAAAGTGAATAAGTAATATAAAGACCAAAATACCCAAGTATATTATTGTAAGTGTAAAATTATTTACACATTAAACTTATTGGCTATTTTATTTAGTAATAGTTTTATTAGTTTTTAATTAAGCAATTAATTAGAGATGTTAGAATTTATTCTATTTTGGACCATGTGATATCTACGTATGTGGATGGGATGCATTGATAAATGAAGAAGTCAGCAACGCATGAAGTTTTCAAAGAAAACAAAAGATGTGGCTGTGAATCATTCGAACAAATGAAGGCTATGATTAAGAATCACTAATGAGGCTTATCATCTAGTATTTAAAGAAGTTGTTCGAAAGAAGAAGATTGCCAACTTTGAGATTAATATTCAAGAGCGCACATCTGATTTACAAAGCTTTCCAATTTAATGTGTTTTATTATTTAATGCTTAAGAATATTTAATCTGTACTACATGATCAGTACGTGGTACTGTTGAAGCATCTGGTGAAGATTGTTCGGGTATTCGTGTGTCAATCCTGGATAGGTGTTAGAAAGAGTGGTAGTGGTAAAGGTTGGAGGCCATCTGTATTTACCTCTTGTAATACTCCTTTTGATGAACATCTATAGTGGATTGGGCAGACGTGGGTTGCCCCGCAGACGTAGGAGAAGGAGCTCCGAACTGCGTAACAATTTCTTTGTGTTTTTACGTTCCTTTATGCTTTCTGCTTTTATTATTTACGCTTGCTTAAACAAGTTTAATTAATGAACGTAACTGGTGCATAACTTAAATAACAAGTAAAAATACATTACTTTTTTATTTCAAGATTCATGGTGCAATTTCAATTGGTATCAGAGCCTGTAGACTTAATCTATTAGTCTATCGATCTGTCGATTCCGTGCCTCTTGAATTCATATCTTCAACGGCTTTTATAAATTTATCTGTTTATTGTTTATTTGTTTGATCTCACGGGGTGTTAAGTGTTACAGAATGGATCGAACTAAAGTCATTCCCCAGTTGACCGGCGACAATTATGCATATTGGAAGGCTCGCACTCGTACGCACCTAAAAGCTCAAGGTGAAGCCGTGTGGCGGTCTGTGGTGGCAGGTTGGACACATCCCACCAAACTCAGTTCCAGCACTGACGGAACAGAAGTAGCTAAGCCTGAGACTGAGTGGACTCAAACAGAGATAACCAACGCTGGAAACAATGATAAGGCTTTAGACACAATTTATTCTCTTATGCATGAAAGTCAGTTTTCAATTGTTACAGGTATTCCTTCAGCTAAAGGTGCTTGGGAAGCTCTTGAGTCTACTTACATCAATCAAAGCTGCAATTGGTCCAGTCAGAATTCGAAGAGCTTCGCATGAATGAGGATGAGACAATCATCGACTTTCACACACGCGTACAGGAACTGGCGAATCGTGCAATGGTCCTTGGTGAACCATTCTCGCAAACAAAGCTTGTTAAGAAAATACTGAGATCCTTACCTCCGAGGTTCAGAATGAAAGTCATGGCTATTCAGGAACACGACGGCTGGGAGAACAAAACTGTTACTCAATTAATGGGAAATCTTAGAACCTATGAAATGGAAATTTTAACTGATCACACGAAAACGAAAAAACAAAAAAATGTAGCTTTTGTCGCTGAAGAAAATAATGTTGTATCTGATTCAGACGAAACAGGTGATGATACAGTTGTCTTTTTGACTAAACAATTTTCTAAAATTTTGAAACAGGTATCCAAAAATTCACGCAACAGAAATTTACAAAGGGGAGCAACATCGTCCAGTACTGGTCCTAGGACAGGTGCATCAAACTTCAAACAGTCTGTCTCACGTCCAGGACAGTTCAAAGAAAAACCCAACAATAAAGGAATCAAGTGTTATGAGTGTGAAGGCTTTGGACATGTACAAGCTGAGTGTGCTACCTACCTTCGGCGCAAAAATTCTATGTCAGCCATTACCTGGAGTGATGACGAGCCTGACGTTGAAACAACTGGATCGGATGTCGAAGAAATCTCGGGTAACTTTGTTGCGTTTACGGCACGTGTTACTAGCTGTTCAGAATCCGTTGAAGGAGCTGACTCAGAGGGTGGTGAATATGTCTCCGCAGAAGACTTGGAACTAAATACTTTATCTTTTGAAGCTGAATTTAACAAGTTGTATCCCAAATGGGAAGCCCTACGAAAAGTAAACTGCAAACTAGCTAGTGAGATAGAGATTGTAACCAATGCTAGTAAAGTATATCAAACTCAAATAGCAGATAGGAATGTACTACTTAAAGAAGCAGCTGACCGAGAAGAAAAACTACAAAACGAAGTACAAACTAGCAATGTACGACTTAAGGAAGCAGCTGACCGAGAAGAAAAACTCCAACAAGAAGTACAGACTTTGAAACAGGAGCTCAGCACCTACAAACGACAAATCCAAATGATGGATACTACCTCAACATTTGATAAAATCCTTGATTCTGGAAGAAAATCTTCTGCAAAATATGGTTTGGGCTTCACCGGAAGCAACTCAAAAGAGAAAACAGTCTTTGTCAAGGCGTCTGGTCCTGATCCAGAGGGTGTTCCTGAATCCAGCACAATGAAACGCACCCATGGTATAGTAAGACCAAATAAACTACATTATAAACTTTATAACCCCGTATGTCATTATTGCAGGTTACGAGGGCATACCAGACCTGAATGCTACTACTTTTACAAGGACCAAAGAATTGAGAAGTTCAGGCACAAGAAAATCCAGCCCTTTACGAAACAAATTTAGGTTAAAAAGACTGACTATATCTCGTTTGTTTCGTTTCACTCTAAAAGTGCAGGAAGAGAAGAGAAATGGTACCTTGACAGCGGGGGTTCCCGTCACATGACAGGAAATGCAAAATTTCTAAGTAACGTAAATGCAAGCAAAGGTGAAGTTACCTTTGGTGACGGTATTAAAGGTCATGTCACTGGCATAGGCACGCTAAATGTAGCTGGCCTGCCAAAGCTAGAAAAAGTATTGCTAGTCAGTGGACTTCACGCTAATCTCATTAGTATAAGTCAACTATGTGACCAAAACTAGAATGTGTGCTTCACCAAAAATAACTGCAGTGTCCTGGACAAAACAAATCAATGCGTTATGGAAGGTAAAAGGTCAACTGACAATTGCTATATTCTAACTAACATATCTTCTGTTGCAGGACCAGCATGAATGAAACCGAGTTGTGGCATAAAAAAAAAGGGTTATCTAAGTTATAGACTCCTTGATAAACTTCTAAAAGTAGAAGGTGTTTGTGGTTTACCCAAGATGAAAGTCGAGTCAATTATCTGCGGTGCCTGTCAAGCTAGGAAGCAAACCAAATAATCTCATCCAGCTCAACATACCATAAACACAAGTCGGTGCCTAGAATTGATCCACATAGATCTCTCGTTGGTCTAACTCAAACAGAAAGCTTCGGAGGTAAGAAATACATACTGGTATGTGTCGATGACTTTTCACGTTTTTCGTGGGTAATCTTTCTCAGGGAAAAATCCGAAACACCTGAAGCATTCAAAACACTGGGATTAAAACTCCAAAAAAGAAAGAAATGAATCCATTGTTCGAATCCGAAGTGATCACGGCAGAGATTTCGAAAACAAGCTGTTCGATGACTTCTATAACCAATCAGGAATCACTCATGAGTATTCAGCTCCAAAGACTCCTCAGCAAATGGGAAGGGTTTTATTAAACGCCAAAGGATTACCACAGAAGTTTTGGGCAGAGGCTGTAAACACAGCATGTCACATCATCAACCGAGTCTACCTTCGTCCAGGCACAACACAAACACCATACGAATTATGGAAAGGTAAGAAGCCGAACATTACATATTTTCACTTTTTCGGCTCACGATGTTTTATATTGAAAGATAGGAATCCAGTCTCAAAATTTGAACCAAAAAGCGACGAAGGAATCTTTCTCGGCTATTCAACAAATAGCAGAGCCTACAGAGTATACAATAAGGTGATCAAAATCATCATGGTGTCCACAAATGTCGTAATCGATGATCAACCACATGAGATTATCGAAGTTACTCAACCTGACTCAGTGACAGATCCTGAAGCTAACCGCCCTAAATCCCCTAACGCTGGTACTCCGGAACCAGACCCTGAGTCATCTACCTCATCGCCCATACCTAATCAACCAGAACCTAAACCAGAGTCAGAATCAGACAACGATCGAGATGACATTGACATTCCAACACGCATCCACAATAGATCACCCATCTTCAAAATTAATTTTGCCATCATCGTTGGTGATAAAGTTTACAGGTTCATCACTCTCTAATTCCTTTTGTTAATTCCTTGAATGTGTTTAGGGTGTCTTTGTCTAATGTGTCTTGTGAATTACCTGCAAATTTTCCTATATCTAAAGCTAAGTTTTTATGTGTTCTTTTATCTAATTTGATGCCCTCTACTTCAATATCCTTGCATTCATCAAAATCTTGAAATTCTTCATCTTTGCCAGTGTAATATTCTGCATCTGTGATAGAATCTGTTTCAGGATAAGGGAATTTATCTTTTGAAGTAATGGGTCTGTTCCTACATGCTCTTACATTGCATTTGTGTCGTTTTTTTTTGTGGGTGTGTTTCTTTATGATTGATTTGTCCTCTATTCCATTTTTTTTAATTTCTCGCAATTAGTTCTTTTCATTACCTACTACTCAAAATTGCAGATTGATTCTTTGCATTTTGTTCTTGACTATTTTCTATGTGTTACTAAATGTTCTACTTGTGTTGTTGTGAGTGCTTTTAAACCTATTTTTACTGAGGTTACTTTATTGGTGTTTCTCGTGTTGCATCTTTTGAATTCTCTATGGTTATTTGAATGAAAATTTGATGCATTTTGTTTAATATTTGCACAATATGTGAATGTGTTTTGTTGGTCCGGTCATGATCGTATCTGTGTTTTCTTGTGTACTTAATTGTGCTAAACTGTTATGAATTCTTGCCTGAAGTTGATTTATATGAATCTGTGCCTGATTTTGATCTATTTGAATCTCTGGCTGAATATGCTTTTCATAACCGTGTTTGTTTTGTTTGTGTGTTTTACCGTGCTATCTGGTATGAATCTGTGCTTGACTTTGCTTTATATGAATCTATGCGTAAATGTGCTTTACCTGAATGTGCTTACTGTCTTATTTACCAATCTGTCTTTTTGAGTGACCCAATTGTGTGCTTTTTGTGTTATTTGCTACGAATTTGTGCTTGAATATGTTTGTTACTTGGTATGTTTTATCTACTTAATCTGCTCCAACTTGACTTGTGCGTATATGTTATTTGTTAAAATTGCTTTGATATAATTGTTCAAATTTTTGTTTGGTATGTTCTGGTTGATTTTGTTGGAATAAAGGGGTAAGTAAGAAAGGAGGAGTAGTAGTTAATATGGTTTAGGTATTGGCTTGACTATGACTGCTGCATATGGTATTCTTTTTGGTACTACTACTCTTATGGTAATCTTCTTTTGGTAAATCTCTTGTTATTATATCAGTCTCCGATTATGAAGTTTATGGTTATTAATCTCTCGCCAAATATAAATCCTTTATTTGGCTATGCGATGCATTGGATTCTCTTATTGGAATTTCTCAGATTTTGGATTATCTCGTTTGGTTATAGTTTTATTTGGCTCATCATAAACTCTGGGGTCTCATTTTAAAATCATCACCTTATTTGGATTATTCTTGGATTATCTACTTTATGAGATTATTTTGGATGGGTTTGCTTATAAGGCTTTATCTTCTTGGTGTTTGATATTTGATTCTGATCAATATGATGCAAGATTGGATATGAAAAAAAAAAAATTATTATACATGGCCTGGGTGTAAACCAGCAAGTAAATTTGAAGGCTGATACTGGCGCTACTACCAATGAAACTGATAATACTGACGACGACTCAGTTTCGGGCACCCCGTCTGCACGGTAAATCTAATCCACTATTATGATGTTCACCTCCCTTTGTCATTTATTTGGCAAAAAGGGAGAGTTTTTTGGAGTAGGGGGGGGTATTTGGATATTTGGTAATGGATTTTTAAGTTTCTGTTAACTTTGGGATTATTATGGAAATAATTGGGATCATTATGGAGTGGTATATTTTTTGATCATTATGAAGGGATCATTATGGAGTGCTATCTTTTATGAAAAAATTGGAGCATTATGTTAGGGGGAGTAGTAATCCTTTTTTTGTGTGCAGTTAATGACATTGTGTATGGAATGCTACTACTACTCACATGAACAAGGTGAATTCGATCCTACTATGTGCAATCCATGGCTTAGAGTTCTTTTTAATCAGGTACACTATTCACAAATGGTCCAAAAAGAAATTAAGTCTAATTTTTATTATTATCTTTGTCTGGTCAAGAACCTATACTAAGGGCTATTAATAAAATTAAATTGATTCTCAAGTTTTGCCCAAAGTATTTGATACTTAAGTTTAATTTTACCAAATAAAATGTCAAAGGGGGAGATTGTAAGTGTAAAATTATTTACACATTAAACTTATTGGCTATTTTATTTAGTAATAGTTTTATTAGTTTTTAATTAAGCAATTAATTAGAGATGTTAGAATTTATTCTATTTTGGACCATGTGATATCTAAGTATGTGGATGGGATGCATTGATAAATGAAGAAGTCAGCAACGCATGAAGTTTTCAAAGAAAACAAAAGATGTGGCTGTGAATCATTCGAACAAATGAAGGATATGATTAAGGATCACTCATGAGACTTATCATCTAGTATTTAAGGAAACTGTTCGAAAGAAGAAGATTGCCAACTTTGAGATTAATATTCAAGAGCGCACATCTGATTTACAAAGCTTTCCAATTTAATGTGTTTTATTATTTAATGCTTAAGAATATTTAATCTTCACTACATGATCAGTACGTGGTACTGCTGAAGCATCTGGTGAAGGTTGTTCGGGTATTCGTGTGTCAATCCTGGATAGGTGTTAGAAAGAGTGGTAGTGGTAAAGGCTGGAGGTCATCTGTATTTACCTCTTGTAATACTCCTTTTGGTGAACATCTATAGTGGATTGGGCAGACGTGGGTTGTGCCCCGCAGACGTAGGAGAAGGAGCTCCGAACTGCGTAACAATTTCTTTGTGTTTTTACGTTCCTTTATGCTTTCTGCTTTTATTATTTACGCTTGCTTAAACAAGTTTAATTAATGAACGTAACTGGTGCATAACTTAAATAACAAGTAAAAATACATTACTTTTTTATTTCAAGATTCACGGTGCAATTTCAATTATTATTATTATTATTATTATTATTATTATTATTATTATTATTATTATTATTATTATTATTATTATTATTATTATTATTATTATTATTATTATTACTATTATTATTATTATTATTATTATTATTATTATAAATTGCTTAATGCATAGTAATAATAATATTATAATTGTTATAATAGCTAAGAAGGCAATCCCTTGAAGCAACGGTTTTACCTCTAAAAAGAGTTAGCTCTACCTAAGCATATAAGCCAACTATTGCGATTATTAGTTGCGGTGATGATGGAAATAAAGAGAATTTTACTTCAATGAGAGAATGAATTATTACATTTTTGGCACAACTAACTGGGGTTCTTTAAAAAAAAAAATGATTAGAAAGAGAATACAATAATAAGAAAAAAAAAAAAATGAAGTGTAAAGAGTATGATGAACACATACATCCAAAGCCTAATCACTACAAAGATGGCATCTTTTTTGTTTCATTTCCTCAACTCACATGCAACTGTTTTGTAGCTTGCATACAACTTCCCTTCCACCTTTCCATTGCATGACTTGTTTCTTTCCATGCTTTCATTTGACAATGAAATGGAGATCGAACTACTTGTCCTAATTTGCTAGGGTAGTTGATTTGGTTGATTTACATAAATATAAGCATTTATATAACTATATGCTCTTTTTTTTTTTTTTGTAACAAAAACTTTGTTTAATTTTATTCCTCGAAGATTAATAAAATTTAGTTTTAATCTTTTATAAAATTTTGAGTTGAGTTATGAGTCTTGGAATAATTACTCCATCCGTCACATTTTATGTGTTGACTTTGGTTAAAGAGACTTCACTCAATTTGCTTACAATTTATTTTTGTAATATTTAAGTTAGTATATAAAATCGATACAATTAGAAACTTACATCAAAAGTACTATTAAATACAAAAAGTCAAATTTAAAAATTATTTAATAAATATTTTAAAATAAGGTAAACAAATAAATAAGAATTGGGTTGACCGATAAATAGTGAGTACGATAGATAAAATAGAACAAGAGAAGAAATATATAACGTTTAGTTTTATAAAAATAAATTCTACTTTTAATTCCCGACTATTGTGATATCGTTACATTTACTCTTATTTATTTTACTTTGCATGCTTACATCCTCCTTGACAATTATTAGTCTGTACAATTAGTCATCAGTTTAAAATTTGTGTCATTTTACTGTTTAATAAAGATGATTAACATGTAATTTTATCAATCAAGCCTCTTGCCCCAACAAATAATTTCTCTCACTCTCTTGTAAATTTTTTAATTGAATGATAAAATTGGATGTTAGCCATATTTATTAAACAATAATTTATATATATATATATATATATATATATATATATATATATATATATATATATATATATATAGATAAAATATAATATAATATAATATAATATAATATATAACGGATGACTAATTGGAACAAAAAAAAAAAGTCAATGATGTGTAATGAGACAAAGTTAAAAGAATATGATTCAATATAACAATACCACAATAGTTGATGAGAATATGTGGAATTTGCACATTTTATAATATCTAATTTTTATTCTAAAATTTAAACTTAAAGCATTTACATAAAAGTCAAGTTATAGCCAAATTAATACGGAGTAATAAAATTAGTAAAAGATACAAATAAAATGAGATGGAGAGAGTTCTTGTTGCTAGCTAAGTTGATCGAGCCAATTAAGCAAAACAAAGAAAATTAAAAAATAAAAAATAAAAAAGTAATATTTGAATAGAATAGGTTAGGAATGGAATAACATTTCTGAGAATAGATATATTTCATTATTTGTTTTAATCATTTTTGTCATGGGAATAGTGTTCCTAATTAAGAATGAGCTATCAGCTATTCCTTTTGCAAAGGGGTCGGAATCACCATTCCTAAGCGGATCCCTAATATTAGTTAGTCACATGCTCTCGGAAATAGTTTTTGTATTACAATACTAAAAATGCCCTTTACGCACATGCTTATATATATATATATATATATATATATATATATATATATATATATATATATATATATATATATATATATATATATATATATATATTTATTTATTTATTTATTTATTTATTTATTTAGAGAGAGAGAGAGTTGAGTTCAGGTGCAGCCGCGCCATTTCGTACGATAAGTGCGACCGCACCAATAGTTATGCAAATATACAACATCAACGTTAGAAATGCACAACAAAAAATGCACAAATTATGTACGCATAACCAAAAACACACCATTCGATATGAATAAAAGCATCACACAGTGTTCGGAAATGCACCATTAGGGGTGAAGAGTTATATGGTGTACTTTTTTTTGGGTGTGTTGTGTATTTTTTGGTATATTTTATTATTGTGTATTTTCCTACATTATTGGTGCCTTTTGTTACAGGATTGGTGTATTCTTCAAACAGCCAACGGGAGTGCGCAACCGCATTTGAGCAAACTTCTTCCATATATATATATATATATATATATATATATATATATATATATATATATATATGGTCCATGGTATAAACGCATAATTTCTATACTGTAAATTATAAATTTTATGAATCTATTGTACATAAATTATGAATCTACAATAAAGAAATTATGAATTTACAGTATAGAAATTATGCATTTGCAGAAATTATGAATCTACAGTATATCTGCCGTTAATAGATCACACAAGTACACAAAAAAGTCATTAGAGACTAACATTTAGCCATTGTTCTTAAACGCAAAATTTGAATGTCATTTGTCAATCATATATGGTCCATGGTATATACGCATAATTTCTATACTGTAAATTCATAATTTCTGTACTGTAGATTCATAATTTCTATACTCTAGATTCATAAAATATATAATGTAAATTCATATTGTACAGAAATTATGAATGTGCAGTATAGAAATTATGAATCTACAGTATAGATTTTATAAATCTACAGTATAGAAATTATGGATCTACAGCGAAATTATGAATCTACAGTATAGAAATTATGAATATACAGCGTGTCCACTATGCACATGGTGAACATGGGTCCATAGCATAATTTGCCACAAATTCTACAAATGCAATTTAAAGCTTTGTACCGAGTACAAAGAGGCACAACGGCGATTGACATAAATCACTCAAGTTAAATATTAGCTAGCATACTTGAATTTGACTCAAACTTATTCAATTTTCTTGAGCTCAACTTAAACTTGATAATAACATAACCAAATTGAAATATTCGCGACCTTGTGGTAGAGCCACCAATTCACCCCCTCACGTGTGCCGGCTAGTTATTTTTGATGGGCTCAACATGTGGACCATAATTTCTTTTTATTAAGTGACGTGAAGAAGGTTTGGCATGGAGTTGGCTCTAATACCAAATTAAAACATATGCTTCATCTCTACTAAAAATCTAATTAAGCTAGATTACATTTATGTTTATATATTATATATGTTCAACAACTAGCATACTCGAATTTAACTTGACTTGTTACTCAATTTACTTGAGCTCAACTTAAACTAGATAATAAGTGAATCAAATTGCAATATTCATCAATGCTGAAGGTAGTTTTTTTTTATGCTGCTAGTGGTCACGTGGAGGGCCTTCGAGACCCCTATATGCCGGAAGATTTAGCTTGCAAAGAGGCTTTGTCTTAGCTCAAGAATAAGCGTACCCCCAACATTAGGATCGAGTCTGATTGCTTGATGGTGGTGCTAGGGAGATCCTCTCGAACATCGCTGACCTGTCTTATATTAGTGCTATTTTAGAAGGTTGTCATAGGATTTTATGTTCTTTATCTTCTTGTTCTTTACATTACAGTATTACACTAATCGATCAGTGAACTATATTGCTCATACTCTTGTTACGGTATCTGGTCCTCAATTTTGAAATTTACTCCAACCCTTCTTGTATTCGTTCTCTTGTTGAGTTTTAATAATAGAACGAGTCTGAATAATTCACAAGTAATATAATTTAACACATTTACGACCATGCGGTAGAGCCACCTTACAAGTCACCACATATCCCACTCCCCACCCCTGCCTCTGAGCCTGGGCTGAGGGTTTTGACAGTAACATATGGATCCTTGGCACTAAGCAGCATATATGATATATCGCAGTACAAGATGGGTCCTTTGAAGCTAATTGGCTGCTTCTATACCCCAGGGGAAAGACACAAATGAAAAGGAAAACAAGAAAAAAGGGCAGCTCTTTATTATGGGGTCACCCCCCTCATCTAAGGTATTAGCCCCTTCTAGTTTGTTATCAGTCAGGGTCAGAAGGACACTGGTACCACTTTGTTCAAGGAAACATGTCAAGTGATTTGCTCAGAAAAATACCAATTTCTCCACCCACATTAATGCCTGTTTCTTGATCACAAGGCATACTTTCTTATCCTCTGACTATACAACCAAATCATTACAGTATTTGAAATTATTATCCAATATAATAATTCAGGAAATTCTATTCTATTGTGCCTCATGGCACACTACATTGAAATATTTTGTGGTTGATGAAATTGTACCCATTCTTTATAATATTTTGAGTTAATTTAATTTTTGGTCATAGATTTATAGGTGACAGTCCATTTTTAGTCCTATTTTTTTAAAACATCAACTTTTGATCCTAGTATTATTATGGCATGACCATTTTTGGTCCTCCATCAACAAAATAGTTTAAATTTCGTCAAATACAAGAGAATTTCAGTCTTCAATTTTGATTTTTTTCAAAAAAAAATCAACATAAAAAATATAGCGGTCAATCTACTTTGTATAAATAAAGATCAAAATGTCATTGCTTGTATTTAACGGCATTTTAATGTTTTTCTTGACGGAAGACCAAAAATGGTTATGCCACAATAATACTAGGACCAAATGATGATGTTCTGATAAAAAAGGACTAAAAGTGGATTGTGACCTATAAATCTCGGACTAAAAATAGAATTAACTCTAATATTTTAGACAAAGTGGGAGATCACCCAATACAATATCTGTTATATATGTATTTTTTCAACCTATTGATGAAGCACAAAGAGTCAATATTGTTCCCACTAAAATTTGAACTCATAACCTCCTATATGGGAGAACCACTTTATGCCACTAGACCACAAGTTCATCATAAACTTAACATTCCTAATTTTACAAAATAGTTGCAAATTTTGTTTATCAAGAACTGTGAACTTCCACTATGATTGGACTCATATCTCATGTATGATTAACAGTGTTTTTGGTAAAACTTATATATTGATGAATTTTTTAAAGTGATAGGTGAAGTTGTCTAATAGATGGATAAAACTAAAATTTTTCATATCTTGTCTTACCAAATTTGAGAGATCATTTATAGTGATTCTTGAGAATATTTCTTAGACAAAATCTAAAGTTACGCTCTTGGCCAGCAATTGATATTATTTGGTATCTTCTTGTATATATTTTTTGAAACACTCATGATTCTTTACAAGATAGTATCTATTCTACTATGCTTTCTCAATCTTTTATACCCAAAGAATCAACCGCCCAATAGTTATTGGCATATTGCGTGGATTGTGGTCCACACAACTGTGTGGATCACAGTCCAAAAACAACGTCGTTTCGCGTAATTTTTTTTTTTTCACGTGACCTACTACAGCATAACATACAGAAACTTCATTATTCTAACTCATAAAGTATATTATCTTATCCAGAAGCTTTATTATTCTAACACATAATGTACATTATTCTAACACAAAGTACATTAATTTAACTCATAATGTACATTATTCTAACTCATAAAATTCAACGACGTCGTTAGTTGTATGGACCACGGTCCACACAATTATTTGCCATCAACGCCCTACCTTCGATCTTACGACCATCTATTTAGAATAGTAACAGGTACCATTCAATTTTTGTTTATATATATTTAAATACCCTTGTTGCTTTAGTAAGGAAAATCAAGAACTTTTAAGAAAGTATTTTCTATATATACCGCTCCTTTTCCATCTCCACAAGCCTTGGGATATTTTACTAACACTTACGCAACAGTCGCAACTATATCAAACTTAATGGATATTGTTTAAGATTATGCATCATGAAAATAATAATAATGAATATAATAAGGATGAAGGAAAAACAAAAACAAAAGAATAAATGTCAAATAGGTTATCGAATTACACACAAAATTGTAATTGTATCATACCAATAAAAAAGACTGCAATTGGTTCCTTTAACAATCCAAAATTATACAATTAAATTAAAAGTGACTTGTACTCCCAATTGTAAGATAATGTGACAGTAAACTTTTTGTTTCCAACTTGGAGACAAAGAAGGTTCTTCATTTCTGGCAAAAGACGAAGAGGGGGTTGGGGTGAAGGGTTTTGGTGGGAGGGTGAAGGGTTCGACATAATTTATTTAAAATTATTTAAAAAGACTAAAAAGTAATTTTCATAAAAGTTTACCACTATGTCAATCTACTATTCAATTTTTTTTTTGGTGAGTATCAATCTACTATTCAATATATATATATATATATATATATATATATGTGTGTGTGTGTGTGTGTGTGTGTGTGTGTGTGTGTGTGTGTGTGTGTGTGTGTGTGTGTGTGTGTGCGCGCGCGCGCGCGTGCGTGTCTGTGTCACTTTCTGTTTTTGGATCGGAGTTGAATGATTCAATTACAGTTTTATGTATAATTATGATGGCTTATTTGACTCTTATACACACACACACAAAAAAAAATATATATAAATTAAAATTCAAATTCAATAAATGCAATGAAAATCTACTGTGAAGCCCCATATATTTGGTATGTCTTGAGTCTTGACTCAATATAAAGTTTGCCAATTCCATGCCTAACAGCCCTAACTCTTACAATTAGTAACATGTTATGATTAATTTGTTTGATTTCCACCTTAATCTATTTCACATGCAAAGATCATTAGTACTAACAAAGACATAACTTGTTTTGAATGTGTGGATTTCAACACCCCCTCAAAAACTTAAAATGTGATGTGAAGTCCCACATTTGTGAGGCCAAGTACAAATTCATGAATTTTAAAAAGAAAGAAATTAAAAAATTTAAAATATTCCATTGCAAACACATAAAATGATGAGACTAGATAGAATTGCCAAAATGCATCTTACATGTTTGCAATTTGCAAGTCCATTGCATTTTGCATCACAAATAAGCCAAGAGGGACAAAATGTAATCACCATCTACATTATTTTGAGAAATTGATTTCCATGGGCACTTATAATAATGATGTGGGGACAACAAAATTATATTGGAGGCAAAACTTGGCATGTGAAATGGAAGGAAAATGATATGATGATTTCAAGAATGCCATTTTAGAGCTCATATATATGTTTAGAGCTTTTCAGCTTATCACTCTCAAGAAACAGTCCAAGTTGTTCCTAAAGGATTATCAAGAAGTGGGGCTAAATCCAGTTCATTTTTCATACAAAATGCAAAAAAGAAGCCAACCAGGAATGGAACACATGGTAAGGATCACACTGAGCATTCTATTCATAAAAACTTTGATTCGAAATATCGTTGTTAACATATAGTCTTTTGCTGGTAGATCGAGTACCATGCATTAAAAAAAAAAAATTAAAAAGTAGTATTGCAAATATTATAATCTCTATCATTCTAATATACACAAGAGTGTTTTAGAGTAGAGTGGTCCACAAGAACATGTCTCATGGCACAGCAGAATTGGGCAGCAAGTCAAGAATCCAGCTGCCTCGAGGCATGATTAGAGACAATCACAAACAACACAGTGGAGATGATGGTCCTACAATGCTCTAATCAAGGCTAGCTAGGTGCCAAAATTTATCCAACTATTCATCACACATAAAGGGGTCGTTTAGTTCTAATAAAGGGATAATGACATTATGAAGGAAGAATTGCAGGGCTTAAAAAGATTAGATTAAGGATGATGTTCTATAAGCTAGATTCAATTAACAGTACATTCTTACAATAATAATAATAATAATAATAATAATAATAATAATAATAATAATAATAATAATAATAATAATAATAATAATAATAATAATAATAATAATAATATTATTATTATTATTATTATTATTATTATTATTATTATTATTATTATTATTATTATTACTAGTATTTGTCCCGTGCGATGCACAAAAAATATGTTATAAAAATATACCCTATATGAGGTTTATTCATATATAAAATTTTTGTTATTTAATAATTATTATGAGTAAATTCCTATGATAAAATTATGAACATAAATATATTTATAATTAAAATAATATTTAAGGTGGGTGATTACTACAAATCTTAAATTATATTAAAAATTTAGTACATAGTATTTAATATTACAAATTTTTAAGAACTTAGTAAACTACAATAGTAATTGAATTACAATTTTAGAGTCACCACGGATCAAAATTTTTAGTGGAAATTATTATCATTATTATTATTGCAATTATTATTATTATTGTTATTGTTATTATAATTAACAATATTATTATGGTCTTGTGAAAATTAAATGTTGATTATCACCATTTAATTTTCACAAGACCATATAGCTTTATTATATATAGGATTATTATTATTATTATTATTATTATTATTATTATTATTATTATTATTATTATTATTATTATTATTATTATTGATGGAGATATTAGAAACGGGCTTGGGACAAACTGACCCGGAGAAGAGATGGGGCGGCTTGAGGGGCCGAAGGCGACCCAGACATGGGTTGACCCCGGCTAAGGTCGACCCCGGCATGGGTCAACCTCGACCAAGGTCGACCTCGATTAAGGTCGACCCCGGTTGGGGTCGGCCACGACACGGGGCTTGTAGCAAAGGGAGGCTTCGGTGGAGGTGTTTTAGGCCTCGGGCGTGCACGCGGACCCAGTCAAAGGAGATCCAACCGCCCACCCTATTCTCATGGGGCGGTTGGAGGAGGCTTTGTTATAAAAGCATCCCTTGTTGTCTTTAGGAGACACCTACATCTTGTCTGAATATTACAACTACTACCTGTAATCTTCTTACAAACACGATATCAATACAAGAATTGTCTTCGCGACATATATTCCTTGTCTTTTTCCATTTACTATTTATTCTTTATTATCGGGTTTAGTAATTCGGACTACCCCGGGTTAATTAAATCCATCATTGGTGCTCTCATTGAGAGTTGACATACAAGCTCGAGCGTGCTCCATATTCCGCTAGTTATGGCAAGGTCGAGGTCCAACTCTCACGGCTCCCGTAACACCCGTGTCTCCCCGACCCGGGACGGCCTCAACGGGACCGCTAGTCAGCAACAAACCCTTTACATGAGTTCGGTGGGTGACCCTAGGGATCGTCTCAACCACAACTGCGACGGGGGGTTGGTTCATACCACCCCTCCTCCGACCCCTTGCCTCCATGAGGGGGTGGTCGCCATCCAACAAGCCGCCACCGCATCGACCTACCTCGTGGGGGGAAGGGGGGCTCAAAGGAATTGTTCGAGACCCACATTCGGCCTCGAGGCCCTCCAAGGAACGCCGACCTCGTGGGATGCTAGCAAAGATAAGTATAAGTTTTGTAGAAAATTAATTGGAGTTTATGGGTGTCATTTAAAAAGCAAGTTTGGAGGAACTCTTGTAACTGTTGTGGGGATTGATGGGAATGACAGCATCTTCCCACTGGCATATGCAATTGTAGAAAGAGAAACAAAGGATTCATGGACTTGGTTTTGGGGGTTATTAAGGAGGGACATTGAAATCACAAATGAAGAGGAACAACAACTGACAAAAGGTAACTTTGAGTTTTGTAGACTGATTTTGCTTATAAATTGTATACTGATTTCTTAAAAGTTAACTTGAATTGCAAATAAACAAAAAGGTCTTCTTCCGGCTTTTGAAGTGTTCTACCTAATGCCTCACATAGGTTCTGTGTGAAGCATCTTCATGGAAACATGAAGGTTGCTGGATTTGGTGGCAAGGCAATCAAGGATGCATTGTGGGCAACAGCTAAGGCCACTACAGTGAATAGTTTCTATGATGCCATGGCTGAAATCAAGAACTTGGATGTGGAAGCATACTGTTGGCTAGCAGAGAAACACCCATTAGAATGGTCAAGGTCCCATTTCACACCTTACTCTAAATGTGATGCTCTAGTCAATAATATTTCAGAAAGTTTTAATGCTATGCTATTAAATGCTAGAGAACAACCACTGATTTCATGTTTAGAAACTATTAAGAAATTAATGATGGTAAAAATATTTGAGAGTAGACAAAAGGCATTGACATGGAAGGGACCTTTCTGCCCTACAATTATGAAAAAAATTACCTTAGTTGAGCATGTTACTGGTAGATATTTAGGGTGTCAGAGTGATGAACATTTGTTTGAGATAAAGTGTATGGCAGGGAAATTGATTTGTTTAGGAGGACTTGTAGTTGTAGGAAATGGGACTTAACAGGAATACCATGTAAACATGGACTGTGTTCCCTATGGATTAAGAGTGGTAAAAGTGGTGTTGTGAATCATTATGTAGACAACTCTTACTCAATTAATTGTGTGACACCCCGTAAATTTATCCTTTAAACTCAAATTAATTATTTAATTAATTCATAAGTTCCTCATCGCTATTCTAATTATCTCCATTAAATATGGTTAAGGGAACCAAGTTTGACCCAAATCTCTTAATTTATTGATATAGTCAATGGGTTGGACCTTGACTTAATGATTTTGGACCTTAGACCTTTTATCTAAAATAAAGCCTTTGAGCCTTTTTAGATAAAATAAGGAGGACCCACTTACTTTTCAGATTTTCCTGAGGAATCCTAACCTAGTTAAAAGAAATTGGAAAGCATTGGAACCCTATCACTCATCTCTCTCTCTTACTCAAAATTCCCACCCCCAAAACATAGCCAAAGAGTTCTTCATCTTTTTCCACCATTGAAGGCTACCAAGTTTGGACCTTTCCCCATCACCAAGCTTAGAAAAGGTAAGTAATAGAAGTTTATGGTTCTATGTTATGGTGTTATAGATTCTATCTAAGTTTTCCCTTTCGTTTGGTGGGTTTTTGGTTGGTTAATGAAGATCACTTGGAAGGGTACCTTCAAGAAGGATCTTAGGAGGTGTGAGAGGTTTGAATAGGCTAAGAAGGTAACACATGTCTTACAAAACCTATTTACTTTGCTATATTATGCTTTATTGATGTCCATGAGTGATTGAATGCATTATCTTGTGATTATGCCTTGTTAGAGCTTGTATCTAGAGTTCAATAATGTTATTCCTTGAGCTATTCCATGTATTCAAGTCCCTATTATTGTTGTGGTGAGTTTTGATGTGTTTGGACTTGAAGTTGTGTATTCTTGTTAAATTCCCGAAGTGGGAGAATTCGCCACAATAAAGGTACCAACGGGTACCCGGCGGGTGGTCGAACACCCGCCTATGTACCCGCTGGAACAGGGGACGGAACCGACGGGTGGTCGTCCACCCGAGGTTCCGCCCGCTGGAATGTTGGTGTGCACCCGGCGGGTGGTCGTCCACCCACTGGTACGTGGCGTACGGTGATTTTTTGGTCTCCGTTTGGTCGATCCACGTGTACGTAAATGTCTTCTTTGATGTCCCGTAAGTCTAGAACGATGTCCTAAGTACCATAATAAGATTTGCGAGTCTTGAATCATGTATGTGGTCCAACCTTGTAATTCGTTGGATTAAAGTAAAGTTTATGATGTTGCTTATGAGTCTTATGATTATCTTGATGTCACTTATCGTCGTGGGCTTGTACGTATGTGTACTTTTCCTTGATGATCCTTTGAATAGGCTATTGTTGAGCCTTGAATGTTATGTTGATGCCTATGTATGATGAATGAAATGAGATTGGAGGTAATGAGCTGCATGCTCAAAATAATTGGCAGTAAATTATGATTATGATTATGTTTATGAAAAGTTGGTGGAAAAGCAGGCGGGGAGCATGGCTCCGAGGGGATAACGTTGGACTGGTGTACATGGTGGTCTCGGAGGTAAAGGTTGGAACTGTTATAAGGATGGAGTGGTGTAAGGTTGGAATGTAGAATAAGGTTGGAACTTGGAACGTGTAACTTGGTTATGGTTTGTTATTCTTGTATCCTATCGTTGTCTTATCGTGTCAATTCTATTGGTATGCCATGAGTTTGATTGGGTTGATGAGTGTATCCTCCAGTGAGTAAATGTCCTGATTTTAAAGCTAGAGTTGTTAAGACTATATCTATGTATTCCCAAGTCTCAAATGATTTTCTTATATATATATATATATATATATATATATATATATATATATATATATATATATATATATATATGTATATATATATTGTACTCAACGCATTTGAGTGGGTTACTTAGAAATTTTCGCTAACGGTTCCTATACTATATGTTTTTCAGGTACATTCTAATTGATACGAGAGAGCGCTAGATGGAGCTGTGATTTCTAGTCTTAGTTCGTGTTAGCATTTAGTTTTGACGACCTGTGAGCCACTATGTTATACAGATGTTATTTATGGATTATGATTAGTTGAATAGTAGCTTGTGCATCTAAGTTCTTAGCTTAGATGTGACATAACATCCACAACTATTATGTTTAGCTTCCGCATTATTTTGATATTAATGTTATATTTTATCGTATTTCTTAAGCTTAAAATGTTTTAAACTATGCCTAAAACCGGGGGTGTTACAAATTGTTACATGAATACTTATGGAGGGAGGATAAAGCACATTGCTGGTCTTGCTGAATGGCCTAAGTCAAACAAGCCAACACCACTGCCCCATTATACACCAGTAGGTTTGGAAGATCAAAGAAATTGAGAAAGATGTCTAACCATGAGATGACCAAATATGGAACACATATAAACCGCAGTTTGAGTGTCAAACATTGCAAGAAATGCAACAAGGCAGGGCATAATGAAGAACATGCCATATTGATCCTACTGCTAGACAGAGAAAGGTATATAACTTAGGTAGCAAATTAATTGTTCTTTGTTTATTAAACTATAAAAATTACACTAATCCATTGCCATATTCTTTTCATCTAGCTAACTCCCAAAAGAAGGAAAATGAAGCAGCAATCTACAACTCAATCTGCAATTTTTGAGCTTGCAACTGCAATTGGAACTGAAGTTGGAGTTGGTATTGAGCCTGCAACTGCAACTGGAAGTAAAGTTGGTTTAGAGGGGGATATCACTATTGATTTTTGGACTGAAGCAGTAGAGGTAGCTGATATGTTTGACAATGTTCCTGAGGTTTGAGTGGGTGTTCAGCAAGAAGAAATCACAATTACTCAACCCCATATGTCTAACTATGTTTGCTACTGTTGGTAGTCATAATAATGTAGTTAATTGTGATCAAAATTGTTCATGTATACATTTTTAACTCTTTTGGTAATGCAGTAAGGCAGTATATGCCCTTTGGTGATTTTTGGTTTTTGTCAATTACATTAGCCACAAGGCAATTTGGTCAATTTGGCTTTAGATAGTATTGCATTACCACATAACATACCACTTTTATTGCATATCAAACCAAATAAACAGTACAAAAATATTATGGGAGCATAGGCACATCTAAACTATCATTCTTCCCTACAGCCATTCAACTCATTACCACTACAATAACAATTACAACAACCATCATGGATTTACATTTTCTACTCCTATGCTTATCCTTCAATTCTTCCATTGTTGGCACGCTTCTCAATTTGGCTTTTAACCTTGCAATTTCTTCTTTCATTTTTGTTAATTCTCTTCAATAACCCGGGTATTATCCTCTTTGACCTAGGGCACATTGGGGGGTCATACCATTTCACAAACCCACATGGTCTATCTTGAAAATTGTGAAAATTCAACTCAACTTTGCGAAATTGCAAACTGCAAAATTGACCCATAGCAATAATTTCAAAATTAAGAAAAAAAAATACAAACCTTACATCTTGAACATTCCCAGTACCTCTTACCTGGATTTTCATTTACCCATGATGTCTTCAAAACCATTTCTTTTCGACATTGACATTGTTGAATTGAAATTCATTCCCCATACACGTAGCACTTTCTCATCGTGTTAGAAGAATACGAAGAATTAGAGCTTTCTCCTTTGTATCTTTCCAGTCAAGCTAACTTTCAAATTGTAGATTGAGATGGATAGAAGATTCGTATTCAATTTGGCTGGGAAAGGGAAATGAAACCAGTTTAAAAAGTAAATGTTAGGAACATTTCTGTAATTAGATTTTGAAGATACCAAGCTTAGGAACTTAGGCCCCCCAATTCGTTTTTAAGTCAGAATAGTGTTCAAGTCTCAAACCTGAGTTATCTAGGCATCAACTCGTGGTACTTAGTCTATATAAAGAACTAGACAAGTTGTTCTATGTAACGAATCATCAGCAAGAACGAGTCAAGACAAGAAGAGTTGAAGACTTGAAGACTCTGGAGATCAAATGGTAGCAAGAAATCGAATCATGGAAGGGTCCACCTTTTGAAGTGTCAAGGTTGAATGATTAAGACAAAAATTATTCGATGGGTATTTGGACGATTGGTGAAGTCAACCAATCAAGAGTGCACACGAGTTGATCTCAATATCAACGAATCGTGAGAACTAGCCAGAGACATCCTCTGAGCATGAATAGTTCACAATCTCGTATGTGGGATGTTTGGGACAAAAGAAGTCCTGGGAACAAATCCTAAGTCAAACTATCATTAAATGCATTGTCCTATTGTGCAATGATAAGTGACAAAAATTGTCAGCACACTTCATGGACCAACAACTAAATAGTAATGACACACACATGCACTCTTTACCCTAAAGTATCTACCCACTGGATAATAGGGTGTTTGAAATTTTGTCTTCCTCTCCAACGGAATAAAATTCACCCTTATAAATAGCTTGTTCTCTCATAGATGAATACAAACATAACAACAACTGAACTCAACAAGTCTGAAATTCATCTAGTTACATGTTCATCTAGTTCTCTTGAAAAGTTCAAAAGTATCAAGTGCAAAAAGAGAAAAAGTTTCATACCCTTTATCCAGATTTGAAGGAAGCTTGAGCTGCATCACCATCTTCATCTAGTTCACGCCAAGCTTCTCAGTTGGAGGAATAAGAAAATCATCAAATCATCTTTCCTCTACTTGGATAAGTAGATAGAGGTGGAGTGGACTGGAAATAGTCGAAAAACCTATATCTTAAGATTGTGTACAGCTGTGTGTCATGAAACAATCTTGGAGTAGTTTTGTACAAAGGAGATAGTGCAAACCTTTACGAGTTGTGAAGAAGAGTGGAGTAGGCCTAGTTAACAACCGAACCACTATAAAAATCTCTCTCACTCGCTCTCTTTATTATAAGCTCTACATTTACATTGCATCATTGCATACTCAAACGTTTTCTAAGTATCAACTCGTGCAAAGACGATTTAAAAGAAGTAAACCTTTCCGCTGTGCATTTAAACTCTTAACGAGTTGTTAAGGTATCGGACTTAACGATTCGTTATAAATTTTCAAAAATCCTACGAATTTATTCACCCCCCCCCCCCCCCCCCCCCCCCCTTCTCTCTCTAGATTCGTTTCCCTATCCTACTGGACCAACAATAAAGGAGAAGCTTAAACATGGAATGACGAAAATACCCCTGGATTACACGGCTTGGAGATGAAATTATTAACGGTGGACCAAAAGTGGAACACTTATAATAAGAGTGGTTGCAATGTGGCAAGGCAAATAATGGTGGACTAAAATTGGAATGAACTCTATAACAATAGAACCAAAAATGAAACTTACTCTCTTTATATTAGAATCAATTGTCTTGATTTTGTGTTCTTGTATTTTTAAAATCTTTATTCCCATTATTGGATCACACATAACCAAACAACATTATTGATAATCATTCTCATTCCACCCTATTAGCAAACATGCAAAATATTTTTACTAAAACTCATTACCATTACCAAGTATTTTGATACACATTCCGATTCTAATTCCCATGTGCGAACCAAACACACCCTAAAGGGGTGTTTGGTTGACATGAATTACATTGGCATTGAATTGCAATTCAATGAAATGATAAAGTACATTGTTTAGTTTGAGGGAATTGCAATTCATAGGTCCCCTATAAATTGCAATTCAATGAATTCATCCATACAATGAAATAAGAAAAGGAAGGAAATGAATTGTAATTTGGTGATAAAAAATAAAGTGTGAATAAAGTAGGAATTACAATTACATTGTTTGGTAGGGAAAAAAAATGAAAATGGGAGAAGTGATATAAAAACTAAAATACTCTGTAATTTTTTTAACGAGGTTGGATCTGACATAAATAGGTCAAACGCAGCCCAACAAATAAAACCCAGTGGCCCTTTAAACATAATCAAAACCTATCTGCTTCTCCCAATATGCAGCAGCTGCTGCGCCAAAGGGAGAGAGAGCGGTTGCTGCGTCGAAGAAAATGGAGAAGGGTGGCAATTAAACAGAACATTAAAGATATATTATACATTATATATAGATGCAAACTAAAGCAGGTCGGTCCGCTGTAGATATACAAGCAGATTTTAAATTTGTTCACACAACATGAGTGATCACCAGTCATTCTAGTCTCCACACATGTACACCAGTAGTATAAGCATATAATCACAACTATATATATATAGTTTAATCTATGATACAAAACGAAAAAAAGAATAGAAGATCAAAGGTTGGTATGAAAAGAATCTGATTTTGTGTTCAATATCAGTTATTATCGCACTGCCATCTCGACGTGGGCACACAGCTTAAATAGTGGCACCAACTGCAACGATCATTTGCGTTCTCTCCTCTAAAGAGCATCGTCAACCCCACCGCAAATCTGTTGCATTTGAACGTGAAAGAAGAGCTCAAAGTTAGAAACTATCAATAAGGACCGCAAAATATATGTACAATATGTTCTTGCATATATATATCTAACACGCACAAACATTACTTCGGTTTAAGGAATGGCAAAGAGTTTTCAAAGAGAAAGTATCGGAGATTTTCTTTTTTTATATATGTTTCGTGTTAGCGGGATAATGAAATAAAGCTTATGGCTTACCCAACGATCAATAAAATCAAGGCAACCACCAAGAAAACGTATTGGAATATAGTGTGCTTGGACTTGTGTCGGCCTTCAGCCGGAAGATTTTGCCTTTCAAGCCAACCAAACTGGGGACGCAGTAGCAGCACAAAGCCGAGAAGAAACCCGCTAATGAAACCTCCAATATGGGCAAAATTGTCAACGTGAGGAAGAATTCCAACAGCCAAGTTGATTGCAATGATAACGACGAGAGTAAAAAGAGCGGCAGCCTGCAATAGGAGAAAAAACACAAGTGATTCATGTCACGTTTCGCAAAACTACATAAAAGAATCTATTCAAAAAAGAACCATTAAAGACAGGATCTAATATTAGTGGTATTTAAACAAAGAACTAGGGATGCCAACAGGTAGGGTACTTGCCTGTTAAGGCATTATATTCCCGTACCCGAACCCGTTTAACTCACTGCTGGAAATTATTGAATTTCCGACCACCTGAAAGTGATCTTAAATCAAGTCGAAAGCAAAAAGTGGTCAGAAATAACAACAAAGGTTTTTCCGGATACCAAAATTGGTCGGAACAAAGCTTTCGACTTGATTTAAGATCACTTTCAGGTGGTCGGAAATTCCATAATTTCCAATAGTGACTTTAGCACTACCCCAACCCGTCCCAAATTCGAACGAAGGTTACCCATATCATCCCAAACCCATTAAATAAAATATATTTAGGATTCAGGAGGGTCGGGTACCTGAAAACACCCAACCCATTGCTATCCCTAAGAAGAACCTATTCAGTCTGCCTATTTTTCATAAGGAGAAAATTGAACTAACGAGAAAATATAAAGATTATGGATGGGTAAACTCTGACGTCTTAGTTGAAAGATGATTTGAGCAGCAATTTATACCTTATTGGCATAAATTGTCCAGTTAGTAATCAGCTCCGACAGCATTGCTCCAAGAAGCCCAAAGACTGCACCAGAAGCTCCGACAGAAATGCTGTGTTGAATGAATAGGGAAGACATAACACTCCCGCCTATTCCTGACAGCAGGTAGATTAGACCTACCCGCACTGCATATAACAAATCGGGAAGAAGGTAAGTCTATACACACATCAATATAACACACCGAAAAGAATTAGAGGACAGGAGATCAAGATCAAATGCCCCAACTAGAGCAGATGACAACTTTATAAACCAAGTGGCACTAATGATTTAGGCTCACAAAAGGTGAACTGTGTGCAAGAGCCCACGGGACTCATAAATTCCAGCTACACAACTCTAATGCGGGAAAATATCATTACAAGTAGCAGAATCGTTAAGAAATATAGTCATAAATCAATCCAAAACGAAATGCGGGGTGCCCAAGTTTCGGTGACATAATGGTTGAAGATTCATTTTCCCAATCTTACAAGATTTGAAAATGAGTTAATACCTAATTTATTCCTCGACCATAGTGGTTTTTCTCGATTTAGTCCTAAATGTCTTTGTGTGCTTAATTGGGTCCTTGACTTTGAGAGTAAATTACCAAAATCGTCCCTCAACTATATCGAAAGTACCGATTTGGTCCTCCGTCCTCGACTTTTTTTCTTGACCGATCAAGTCATCAACTATACAATTTATGACCCATATGGTCCTCCGTCTGTTTGGGGGTTAAGTCGCCGTTTCTTTTTTGGGCAAAATAGTCCTTTTACTCTTTTATCTCATTCTCATATTTAAGAGGAAGAAGATCCACTCTCGTCTCATCATCCAATCGGCGACGGCGATCGGGATTGTCTGCCCCACCGGCCGGAAAGGCCGTCACAACAAGGTCTGCACCGCCAGAGAACTCGGGACCGCCGTGTGCAGCTAAACACCGCAATCCAGTTCAACGATGTTCTAGACCAGCAGGCAGGACTCAAAGAAGATGATCGAAGAAAGCATCTGGGATTCAATCAATCTCATCTCCCCTATCCCTAACCCTAATCTGCGATTTTAGCTTCCGCCACTGTGAGTTTTGGCTTTCGCCACAATTTCTCGCCGATGATAACCTCAAGAAGGGTGAGTCCTCTTTAATTGTAGATTGGTAATTACCCATCTATTATTACCCAATTTAGTCTTAGACTAGTGGTTTATGCCCAATTCAATCTTCAACTATACTGGTTTTTCTCAATTTAGTCCTTGATTCTAAGGACCGAGTATTCAATTAAAACTATCGAGGTCGAGGACCCAATTAAGCACAAAAACACATTTAGGAGTAAATTGAGAAAAACCGACTAAATTGGGTATTAACTCAATCGAAAATAGTCTAAAATGAAAGAGGAAACAAAGTCATACCAAATCCAAATTGCTGCTCAAGGCGAATTCCAATAAAAATCAAGCTCAACATGTTAGCAAGCAAATGGACAACCCCGGCATGCAACCATATGCAAGTGAAAAGCCTCCATCCTTGATGATCATTCACTATCTTGTTCCATTCCAGTGCACCCAATTTTTCCAGTCTGCACAAAAACCAATATGAATTAATAACAACTAATCTTGTTATGTTCTTTATTCTGCTCCAGAAACACATGAAAGCACACACAAACATGTAAAGCCTTCTAATCTTCTTATTACTCATATTCCATCAAAGATCATATATGGTTATTGGTAAAAACAGGTCTGAACTGAAGAATAATTCTTAATAGCATCTTAAATATTGGTCTCCTCAGAAACATTTAGGCTAACTAACAGTAATTTAAGTAAAAACAAGTAAACAACCCAACCTTCTGATAAGTTAACATATCCAATTCATTAAATCAACAAAGCCAATGAGAGAATTGGCAATGGAACACTTTTCTGGATTTTTTAATCAGAATTCTTTGCAGTGATCTTTAAAAACTAAGACATGGATTAGTATAGAAAAGTTCTTCCCCTTTTTTGGTTTGGTTATTCAGTTTTTGCTTTCTTTATTCTTTCTTACCCATAAAAAGAATCAACATTTGAACAATTTAGTTCTAATACTAAAAACAATAAACTGAAACGAAACACGAAATTATATTCAAATAATCAAATTAGAGATCTCAAATTAGCCAAAGATTGGATCTTGAAGTGAGTATTGAAGAAGAAGAAAAGTAGAGAGGAGTTTTTGTTCTACTTACGTAGAAGAAGAGGGCCCAAAAAGGGGATTTTCTCTTAGGGGTTGAAAAGAGAGCCTCCCGAGGAACCTTGCAACACACTCCCCATTCCTCCCAAACCTTCTCCTCTCATCATTGTTAGGGCAATTATTCACAAACATGATGACGATAAACATAGCAACGTTAGCCACCACAATCATGGGCACCAGCCAGGATGTCCACTGTTTCTCCGAGGTTTCCACATAGTACACTGATGATGATGGCGGTACTGCTGCATAGTTTCTTGGTGGGTATGCGCTATTTCTGCCCTTTGTTCCTCCCCCTCTCTCCAGATCTCCATTACCCATCATCTTGTTCACTTTCTTGAATCTACCAAAACAATCAATCCTTTCGTTTAATCAGAAATCACCCTCTATATGTACACAGAAGACAGAAGTGTCTTGGAAGGTGGGAAGGGGAAGGAGATAAGCAATTGTTTCGGTGGGTGTGAATGACGTGTGATTATCGCTGGATTTCCGGTTCAGAAGGCGGTGGAAACACTGAGAATCGATTTTATTTTTACTATTTTTTTCACTATTTGCGCCCGCACGTTGCACGGAATAAATTTATTATAATATTTTTTTTTGAATACACTAGTATTTTTATTATTTTTTTATTTTTTGATACATTACATTTTTGGTACCTGAGAGTAATCCTTAATTCTGAATTAAAGGGGTGTATTCAATCATGACTTTTAGAGTTTTAAAGACTTTTAAAATGATAAATTTTAATAAACTTTGATTGATTTTCATAGAATCGTTCAAAACTTTTTAAAACTTTATAAGACTCTATAAAAATCTATATAAAAAACATTCATAAACTTTTATCAACTTTTTATTTTAAAAAGTCTACGAAAGTCATTGAAATTCTCAATTGAATATGATAGTACTAATTCCACGTGTTAAGCGGTCCAAGTACTTAAACAAGATCAAGTAATAACAAATAAAGGTATTTTATTGATCAAGAATGACCTAATACAACCTAAGTGATTATCCCGAGGGCCGACTGACTGCGGTCAGGCAGCTCTGTAGATAATCTATCGATCGTCCAAAAGTCCCTCACACTGTAGCCGCCGTGGGTACTTATAGCAGCTAGGCCGGAGACACAGCTCCGGCCGGCCGGTATGTGACCCACGTAGCACCCACTCGTCTCCACCCCGTGAGCCCTCTCTGTCAACGTGTAGCATTGCCACGTGCCTCTTCTCGAGATCCTTGACTCTTCGTAAGATAAGGGCCACTAATCGGGTGATAAAGACGAACGGTCGGGAAGTCTACCGGTCGGGTCCGATCGTCTTCTTTTAAGAATACCCTACCTGTAAAATCTGCACAAAGAACAAGAGAAACCGAGCTGTGTCGGTCGGGATATATCCTACCATAATACATCCTTACAAAATATTTATAATATATCATAAAATTTTCTTATTATGTAGTTCTTGATCCATATTTACATTCTCAACATTATTATTTTTATCCATAGTATGTTGAGACTTATATGCTAATTACTTATATATATTATTAATAAACATCAAAAAAATTTATTTCATTAGAAATTCATAACAATATTGAATAATAAAATTTATAATAAAGAATTGATCAAATAAAATATTTAAAAATATAATTACAAGTTGCATAAAATAAACATAAAAATAACAATTTGAGACTGCAAACAACAACAAGGTGTTACTGTTTGCAACCCCAAATTGTTGTTGCAAATAGTAGTTCGCTATTCGTAGTAACTTGTTGTTAAAAAAAATGAAAAATATATATTACGAATATAAACATAAAAAGAATAAAAATCAAAATATATAAGTATTTATATGAATAAAATCAAAATATATAAGTATTTATATGAATATTATGAAACATATACTAAAATTTGATGATGAAAAATTTGCTTTGTTCATGTATTTAGGGAGAATTTGAGAATGTTATAGATAAAAAAAAAATCATAGAAAAAATAAAAATCAATATAAACAAGCAATAATGAAGTAAAAATAATATTATTTTGAATATTTAGAGGAAGATTGTAAAGTTTAGGAGATAGAGAAAAATTGGTAGAGTTTAGGTATGAGGAAAATATAGGATAATGAAGAAAAAAATAATTTTATTAAATTTAGATAGGTTTATAAAGTTTAAATTGGGAGAAAAAATAAAGTTTAAATAGAGAGAGAAAACATTCAAAGTTGTTAGAAAAAAAATTTTGAAATCTAGGGGTTGATGGTTAGATTTCAACTATTTATATTTGAGAAAAAAAAAAAAAGTCTACCAAAGTCTTAAAATTAAAAAGTCTACCAAAGTTTATAACTTTTTGAATACCACGTGACTTTTAAAAACTCTCTAAAAGTTTAAATTAAATACCCCCAAACTTTTAAAGTTCATAAAAGTCTTTAAAACTCTATGAAAGTCATGATTGAATACACCCCCCTAAATTAATCATCATAAGCCTTCAAAATCCGACAAATTACGGTCCACACAGCTGTGTGAACCAAGGTCCAAACAACGTTATTGAATTTTATGTGTTAGAATAATGTACTTTATGAGTTAGAATAATGTACTTTATGTGTTAGAAGAACGTACATTATGTGTTAGAATAATGTATATTATGTATTAAAATAATAAAACTTTTGGGATAAAATAATTTACTTTATGAGTTAGAATAATGTACATTATGAATTATAAAAATGTATGTTGATGTGGGTCGCATACAAAAAAAATACGTGAAATGATGTTGTTTTTGAACTGTGGTCCACACAGCTATGCAGACCATAGTCTACTCAAATCGCTACCTAAAAATTACTAGAGGAGGTAAATTACGAATCGTCTCATCAATCCTCAGTGCCCGTACATTTTATGCACAAAGAGACTTCATCATGACCGGTCAAAGAGTCTTCATTCTTTGAACTAAAATCTTATATATATTGTAAAATAATATTTTAAAGTGATGAATCAAACTATTTGTGGACTTAGCTTATTTCTATTTCTACTATTTTGACATTTGGAAAGGATTTGATTTGATTTAAGGTATAGTTGGAACTTGGAAGCATATATTGCTTGTCCGGCTAATCTGATAGAAGTTAGGTGTGAGAGTTGCATCTATGAAGAAAAAGTCAGAACTTTTCTCACTTTTCAGCAAATTTTTTCACTTTTTTATTTTAGTTGGTGTGATTAACCTTTGACTTAGGGTAAAAATCTAAAGAATAATACTATATCTATTTTTATTTTTACTCTGTTGAGGTGTTATGTTTTAATTAATTTAAAAAATAAAATAAATTATTTTTTATTTATTCATTTTTTTTCACCTAATAAAATTTATACACGTGACAAAAGTTATACTCCATTAACACATAATTTTCCAAACCTAAAAACTTGAAATAACATTTTCACAGTGAAATTTTGATGCCCCAATGAGTTGTCAAGTGCTCTAGCAAAAGAAGAGTCTTCCTCATTGTTGTCATGTCATGAGATCAAATCCTACCTACCTCATAATTTTTTTTCTCATATTTATTATTCCTATTTTAATTTAAAAAAAAAAAAGTTAATTCCAACTGAAGTCTTTTGAGTATAACGGCACTGTCACATTTAGTATTAAATTTTCAATTTAATCACATGTGGTTATTGAATTTTCAAATTTAATCATTTATGGTCGTTTAACTTTCAAGTTAATTGCTCATAGTCCTTTCAACTTTCAAGTTTTTAACCAAGTCTTAACTTTGCCTTACTTAAACTAATGAAAGAACCACGGATGATTAAATTTGAAAATTGAAGGATCACGAATAGTTAAATTAAAAGTTTAAAACAAAATGTGACGATAATGTTATTATACTCGAAGGACCTAGCTAGTATTAACTCATTTTATAAATCATATTGTTAAAGTAATACATAGGTAGTACAAGTGTACAACTATAGATGTAGGAAAAGTTTGGATATCATTAGTCATTACTCATTAGCACCAAAATTTATGGAAATATACACAACCTCTTTTAATGTTCAAGTGTTGAAAGCCACAAAATATATATGAAAAAATAGTTCATTACTCATAATACATGGAGAAAGGCAACCCATAAGGTTGTGTTTAACTTTGCAATATTCTCTCCCAAAAGTAAATATTATTATCATATCATTATATTTACAATTCAACTACTGACTTATATCACTCATACAATATCAATTCATTAGAGTACTTTGCAATGTGTCTATATACTAAGAAATCACTCAAATTTCTCATAAGTTGTCACATTTACCGGTTGTTTGGTATGTGAGAATTTCAATCATTTCCTACATAACTCCATAACTTTTTAAATCTTCTTGTTTGCTTTGAAGGAAATGTAATTCCACGAGTGAATTTGATCAAAAACTTATTTTAGTCAAATTTTTAATTTGATCAAAAAATGTTTGACCTGACTGACTAAGTGACATATTGAAAAATGAAGGTTTTTTTTTTTCCCCTTTAACATTATAGTTTACAACTTATTTTCTCAAATAGAGTTACTTTTATTAAGAGTATTAATATTATTTTATTCATAATAGCTACCTAGTTGTACCCTTCTTAATACTTCAAAGGGAAAATAATGTTTTTACCTATTTGGTTAGATGTAATTTCGTTGTAGTTGCATTGTATTTCGTTTCTTTCCTCAATTATGTTGTTTGGTTGGAGGGAATTGCAATTCCTTCCATTCACCGAGTTGCAATTCATGACACCCCCCATGAATTGTAATTCAGTCATAGAATGGGAGAATATATTGTTGTGAAGACAATTTTACCCTTTCATTATTTTCATCCACTCCCTCATTTATTATTACATAAGAGCATTTCAATCATTGTATCACTTATCCCCTTTTAATTCCCTGTAATTCTATTCATGCATATCAAATACTGTAATTTGAATTCCTACTTTTTTCCCACCGAATCACAATTCCTTTCCCCCCTTAATTCATTCCTTCCAACCAAACGCCCCTGTTAGTCTCCTAATTATGAAGAAATAGCTAACTCTCAATTGATCAATCCCACAATTATATGTAACAACCTCCAGTACTTTTATCCCCAATTATAGTTCGATGGCAATTATAGTATGTCAATGACATAATTGATTTGCTCCTCAATGTCCAAAATTTATAGTGTTAGTTATGTAATTTTTTGCTTTCTTAACATTTTAGCTACTTTAGTTCTAAAGTATTTAATATATTCTATCATCAAGAGACTATATTTGTCATTTAGTTAATAATTGATAGACTAAATGTAGAGAGAGTCAATTATTTTTCCATAATTAAAGAACGTAACTAAAAATATTATTTTCTTCACTTCAAATTAGAATTGTTGTTAGGGAAAATGGCACTTTTTCCCCCTAAGTTATATACTTATAGCACTTTTTCTCCCTCAATTATTTAAGTGGCTCTTTTTCCCCCTGAAATGTTAAATGGACGTATTTACCCTTAAAATAAATATTTCATTTATTTTTATTCTCCAACAAATTATTACTATAATTTGGTTCAAATCAAACAGATACTATAGCAACCAAACCAAAATATTCCAATTACAATTTATAATCAAAACGCGATATTTAGAGTTTATTAAAATCGCGAACCAAAATGACCGGTTCATGTTCCTAACTGAAAAAAAAAAACAAAATACATTTATTGTTGAATTTAGACTATTTTAAAATAAAAATTAAAATTTTAAAATAAAGACGGTTCAAAATCGCGAACTGGATCCGGAACCGCCGGTTCACGGTTCATGATCCAGTTTTTTTTTTTTTTTTTTTTTTTTTATTCTTAAATTTAATAAATTGAAATCCAAATATTGAGTTCTAGATCTGAATCATAACTGAAAACTTTTAATTCGATTGCTATAGTGTCTGGTTCAGTTCGAACCGAACCGTGGTAATCTCTACATATACGCAATAATTTGTTGGAGAAGTAAAATAAATAAAATGTTTACTTTAAGGGTAGAAATGTCAATTTAATATATTTGGGGAAAAAACCACCACTTTTAAAATAATTGAGGGGGCTAATGTGCTTACATAAATAATTGAGGGGAAAAAAGTGCTATAAGTATATAACTTAGGGGGAAAAAGTGTCATTTTCCCTTGTTCTTATTTAACTCTGTAGGTTCAACATCATAGCCTTTAAATCCATCTTCTATTTTTTTTTTTTTTCAGATGCCGAGGGAATCCTACAATCATTACATGAGAGGTGCATTAGACTTAGGGTTGGGGTTCAGCCTTTTGGAATAATGAGAGGTGCATTAGATAAACTCCACCTTATGATGCTAGTCAACAAATGACTACAAGGAGGTAAATCAGCTTAAGTCGTTGCTAATAGCTGACTGACTCAAACCAAGAAAAAATATAAATTGTTTATGTTGAGTGTTAAAATTTTAACATTGTAATTACTAAATCAACAATATAATTAATTTGGCCGGAGTTGCTCCAATTGATCCCATTTTACAACTAAAATGGAAATCTCAGTTGTCTGCGTCGACCTCTCCACATTTTATATTATTTGTTGTGACAAAGTTAAGCAACTTTGATGTTTGACTTCATCAAAGCCAACAATGTGACAACTGTTCTCCACCTATAATATACTGTGTTTTGGAACACGTTTAAGCCACGCTTGGAAACTATCAACATATCTGCATATATATATATATATATATATATATATATATATATATATATATATATATATATATATATATTTTTCTGGAAAATAAAATATCACCGTAGAGCAATGGCCGGAGGAAGCGTGTTATTAAATAGATTTGTACTATATGTATTTTCGAATTCTACTCTCTTATTTTTATTTTATGATATAAAAATTAATAATATGATATCTTTATTATGTAGGTCTCAGAAAAAATATCTGTATCAAAAATTTGTAAGAATAAATATCCGTTTGGAAAGCAGGAAAATGACTTCTGAAAAATATTTTCTGAAAAATGAGTCATTTTCCGGAAAACATTTTCTTTTCCAATGTTTGGTTTCATTATGGAAAACTGCATTAGTGTGTTTGGTTCATTATCTGGAAAATGAGTAGAATTGTATAAATAAATATTTTAATTATTTTATTTAGAATATAAAATATTTATAATAATAATACTAAAATAATTTTCAATATAATCTTATAATATTAAAAAAATAAGTAAATTAAAAAAAAAAAAAAGATCTTCGTTGGTTTCCGGCGGAAACCATGTCATGGTTTCCGATAGGGAAACCATGTCTGGTTTCCGCGGCGGACACCATGTCATGGTTTCCGATACGGAAATCATGACTGGTTTTCGTGCGAAAACCAGATGGGTATTTTATTTAAAAAAAAATAAAAATAAAAACCTTTGGTTACCGGCGAAAACCTGGTTTCCGCCGGAAACCTGGTTTCCGCCGGAAACCAAAGCTTAACTGAAACCAGTGCTCACTGGTTTCCAGAAGGACGCCGAAAACCAGTGAGTACTGGTTTCCGAAGCCAGCAGATGAAGAAGAAACTAGCACGAAAGTGTTGAAAGTGAAGAAGTCAACATCCGGAAAATGACTTCCCCTTTAAAAAAGGGGAAGTTGTTTTCTGGAAAAACAAGCCCATTTTCCATTGACCATTGCCTCATTTTCCGTTGACTTTACATTTTCCTTCTTTCCAAATAATGAAAACTCGAAAATCATTTTCCGGGTTTCCAAACACATCATTAAGACTTGAAAGTAAGAAGTAAAAGTTTGTGTAGTATTTTCTTAATAAATATGACAGCACTTATTACAATTGAAAGGGGTAAGGGGAGGACTTTAAGGAAAAGAAAACTGTCTCAAACCTCTCTACGTAAATGTGAGAGTGCCTGGGGACAAACACGGCCCTCAATGAGAAACGTGTATGCACTAAAAAGTTTTTTATTTTTTTTTATTTTTTTATTTTAAGTGTTTTTGAACCCTTAAATATTCACAATTTGTTATTTTGACTGTTAACAGTTATTAAAACGTACTTTTATTTTCATAAGATTGTAGTAGTTGAGAGGGAATAGACCTATCCTGAATTTGATTGAAGTTAATTAGCTTGTTTTGAATGAGTTGAGAAAATCTTCGGAAGTTGCAATAAGGCATTTTTTACATATTTAAGCAATCCCAGTTTTATCAGATTAATCTTAAGCTCATCGGATCATATTTATAAAGACACTGCAGGGCAATTTATATCGTGCACCACCGTGTACATAGCAATGTGCGCCTAGGCACAAAACGCGCGCATTTCAATTGTTGACGTCACTCCGTCCGTCCAAACGGACAAAATCTTATTATGTGTATTCAGTAAAAAGTTTTTGTATATTGTGTTATGAGTTTCTGTGTATTCAGTTAAGAGTTTCTGTGTATTATGTATCATGTTAGATTATGTGTATTCAGTTATAAGTTTCTGTGTATTCTGTTATGAGTTTATGTGTATTCAAACAGAGATTTTTTTTTTTTTTTTTTTTTTTTTTGTTTAACAATGCACCAAAACGACGTCGTTTTGGGAGGCGCGGGGCGCATATTGCTATTTGTGCCCTGGTGCACGATATAACGATTGCACTGCAGAGTTAAATTGTGAATCGCGCAATCAACCCACCAGTCAGGCCCTAGTATTCACATGCGTAAAAGGGATCAATTCCACACCTTCTATGTAATACCCTGTTCATTCAAACAATATTATTTAAGTACAAATACCTTTTAATTTTCTACCCTTTTATATGAATTACTTTACCTCAAAATTATTTTATAACATTAGGCACCTTGGTGTTACTATTTTACAACCTATGCTTTTATAATCACTTTAATATATCTTGATCTAACTCTAGCCCAACAACCTTCCTAGAGATGGTCGAACTCCTACAAGCCCAACTTATGTCTTCCACACTACACCAAACCCATAACCCAAACTCATGACCCATATACCCTTACCATATTAGATGATCCACCTAAGGTTTTGGACCAAGATTATATAAGGGTATTGTAGCTAAATGAGCCTTCATTCCCCCCTTCTTCCTCTCACGCATCTCCCATCCTTTGAGTAGAGAAACACAATCTTTTCATTTCTATGTCCTTAAGACACACCAAGGTAGCTCTTCTCTTCTATCTTCCCTTCTACATGGTGATCTCATTAGCCTTGTTTATTCTTCTCTTCCATCTTATGTATTGTTCTTTTTCTTTGTATGTTTGGGGTGCTACTAGGAGGAGGAACAGAGAAATAAGAAGGCTATGATTAGGGAGGAATCATACTCTAGAAATGCTATGGAAGGAAGTATGAGTTATGGATGCTCATTTTGTGCCCTCATGTTTTAAAATGTCTTGTTAGATCTTGTGTTGTTTTGATGAATACTTTGAAGGTTTTAACAAATGTTATAGACTCAATGCTATGTATATATGAATATTTACCTTCCTATTTTGGTTTTGACTTGTTTTACAAAATGTATGAGTTGTTGTTCTGTTGTTGCTGTGTGAGATTCTTCGTCGTCTGCTATGATGTCTACCTCACGGAACTAGGCAGCGGAATTGAATAGTTCCGCTGCCCATTCCGTGGGAAGGCCCCGGAACTCAGGGTGGAACTTAGAAGTTATGCCACAAAGTTCTAAGGTGACCGCGAAAACATGCGATGGAACCAACATGGTTCCCTCAATAGTTCCGCTGGAATGGCGAAATCATCTCACGGAACCATGTTGGTTCTGTGAGGATGAGAGTAAGTCGATCAATCTTGAATTCAATTCACCAATACAGTTACAATAATAGAGACATATAGGAGAAGGTAACACAAAAGGCTCCTATAGAATAGGCCAGGAAAAGTCAATTAAACTATCACCACTAACCTATTACTATAGACTATAATAATATTACTAACACACCCCCTCAAGCACAAGGTTGGAGGGATACAATATTGAGCTTGTCTTGAAGAGCCTGAAAATGTAACACCCCACTTTTCTTAAACTTATTTAACAGACTTAACCTTTAAAGATAAGCTAAGGCAGCGGAATAAACTTACTAAACAACTTAATAGAGGTCTCACCGCGCCACAATCACCCTTCACGGTGATTGCACAGGCTAAGGATAAACAAACTAAATCATTAAAGTGTTACTAGCATCAATCAAACTAGGGGATAAACCCCGGTGTCCAGCACCATAAAAAATAAAGGGTAGTCAACTACAAGTCTCAAAAGTAAACAACATCAAGAGTTTAGACTACAAAAGCTAATTATGCTAGTCTAGTCTAACTCGTACTCTCTCACGAACTGGGCCCACCTGAAAGGGGTTAACAAACAACAAGTAAAAAACAAACCCGTTAGCACGGAGCTAAGTATAACGCCACTCAACCCTGTAACGTACTACAGTATATACTTTTGGAAAACATTTGTTTCACATACTTAGATCAAGTATTCTCAATCACTTAGGCAACACTTTAACATGCTTAACAGGGTTTCTATATGCTTGCAACCTATTAATTAGGCATGCTTTCACAATTATTTAGCTTATCAATAAGCTCATACTATTACATACTTATCGTATCAATAAGCTCATACTATTACATACTTATCGTATCAATAATCTCATATCACCATATATCTCAGTAAGCAATCTCATGCTAACACATAACTCAATAAGCAATCTCGTGCTATCATATAATTTCTAAGCAATCTCATGTTATCATGTGATCTATAAGCAATCACATGCTATCATATACTCAATATGCAATCTCGTGCAATCATATACTCAATATGCAATCTCGTGCAATCATATACTCAACATGCAATCTCGTGCAATCATATACTCAACATGCAATCTCGTGCAATCATATACTCAACATGCAATCTCGTGCAATCATATACTCAACATGCAATCTCGTGCAATCATATACTCAACATGCAATCTCGTGCAATCATATACTCAATATGCAATAGAATGAACATGATGCTTTAGTATAAGTATAGATAGATATACATACACTCATTTGTAAAAAGATATACTTTTCTATGGAGGTTTCTTAGAGTCATAATGACTCGCTTTCTCTAGAGTCGCAATGTCTCGCTTTCTTTATACTCGTGGATGAGGTAGGACTTCACCATAAAGTGAATGGACCTATCTAGGCTTGGCATCTAGCTGACCTAATACTCATCTCGCCCATAGAACCACTCTCTTGGTGATTTTCTCAAACTCTATGGAATCAGGTATCGAACTATCAGTGTGCACACCCCCTGATCAGGATTCCAAGCCTGGTGGGCAGTTTCCAACCTAGTAACTCGGGAATATCTACCTCATTACTTCATATCGGATCGCAATGTCCGTTTCTTTCTGTACTTTCTCTTTTCATTGTTTTGTCGGTTCTATCTGATCTTATCTCTTTTCTTCCCGAAGGACATAGTCCTAACGGTCCTCCAAAACCTCATATTACTCACACTAAATGCATATAGATATAGCTCATGCATTTTGTTTCATGCAACACTTTACTTAGGCAAACTTATGCACATAACTTCTCACAATTTCTCAATGCAACTAGGTCATGACTTTCCAAAATAGATATAAGTTTTTGAAAATAGTACTTAAGCTCACATTGGCCACTTATGCATTTTAAAACATGGTATGCTCAAATATGCACTTTACTGTAAAATGGGCTTCAAAACTTCTTTCACTGTGTATTCTCAACAATTGCCTAAACATGCTTATAAATCATAATTTAGCAAATCTTCATTGACAAACACTTAGCAAGTATTCCACATGCACTTGAACTCAAAATATTCAACATAATCTCATTTGTTGTAGCCTAGCATTCAAGGGAATATGCTATGTACACTTCAACATTTAATAGACTTAGCAACATTCTCAACAAGTCATAATAGACATCTAGGCATGCTTTTCTAGCAAAACTTAACAAATATTGATCATATTTCATTATCTAACAATCATACAATTGTCATGCTTCTCAAATAAATAGCCAAGAGCCAACACTAACATTTTCAAATCACTGCAACTACTCTCAGACATTTTCTGTAGCATTCTTCTTCACAATTTCTATCACAAAATGCTCATTTCTACTCCAAATTCAATGAAATCAGTCTCTACTCGTGTGTCGTGACGATCCCGAGTTTCCGAGCCTCAAGGGACCGCGAGTCCCAGTTCGAAAAGACACGTAGCTGAGTCACAAGGGCCCGACCACTGCACAACTATTGCTCAGCAGAGCTTGTGGCGGGGCTTGAAGAGCCCCGCCGCCTGGAACCGCCAAGCGGCGGCCTAGGGCCACGACTCTAGCCTAGAGCCGTACCCTAGGGCTACTCCTATATGGGGCTTGCCAACGACTCATTCCTAGTGCCGTTGGCTAGGCCCGTGTCTCATCTGGTGCACACTATTTTGTGCACCAGTGAGTTTATTCTTCACCTGTAAAACATTTTCAGGCAAATAAACATTCCCAAATCATCAACAATACATCATAGATCAATAATAGATCAATTACTAGCTCAAACACAACATCATTCTAGCATTTCTACTCATTTCAAACACTAAAACAAGACTTCATAGAGTCTAAAATAGTTTTGAGAGTCCATGGGGTTATACCTTTGTAGATTCCTCATTTGAGCTGGGATTCCACCTTCTTCCCAAGCTAGCTACACCCTCCTTCACCTCCTAAACAACTCAAACAAACCACACAACCATTTTAATACTAAGCTCTCAGAGATGGAAGGATAGAAGGAATGCAGAGAAGGGAAACTAGGAGAAATGGAATGCTCAGACTTGAAGAAAACTTACTGTGCTTTCTTCTTGTGATTGCAGAGTTCAAAGATGTGGGAAGCAAAGTGTGGAATCAGGAAGAAATGGGAGGCTACTATTCCTTTTATATGGGTGCAAAACCCTAGGAAGATATTCAATGATTGGTGGAGGGCAAAAGAGGAAATTGTTGTTTGTTCTAAAAGCATCAGACAAAGATTTTGGAGTTGAGTGGTTCACCATGCTTCATGGACCATGGTCCAAAATCAGGATTTAAAATAGTTTTTGGGTTGAAAATAAATTTCCCAAAAATGATTTCTAGATGAACACTTGATTTAGGCTTCTCAGATTTCTCCCGGTCTCACTCAGAATGATTTTTCAGTTCAAAACTTGGTACGCAATGTACCCGAAAATTTAGGATTTTTGTTTCAAATCATGTTCCGGTGTTGAACTTATTTAAAAGTGGCTCAAAATAATTTATTCTAACACCGATTTCATCGCAACAAAATTTATAGAGTGAAAAATGACTATTTTGGAATTTCTTAAAAATCGAATTTATAAAATTAAATTTTGTGTTGTCACAACGCGGTGCTGGAAGCGGCTTCGTGAATATATCAACAAGTTGGTCATTCGTGGATACAAAACTGACGAGGTAATCACCTGATGCGACCATGACCCAGACAAAGTGAAAGTCAATTTCCACGTGCTTAGTCCGCGCATTAAAGACTGGGTTGGCGGCTAAGTAAGTGGCTCCGAGATTGTCACACCACAGAGTTGCTGGCTTCCCCGAATGGAAACCAAGCTCGTGAAGTAAGGAGACGACCCAAGTGACCTTGATGGAGACATCAGCAAGGCCTTTGTACTCAGCTTCGGTTGAAGAGCGGGCTACCGTGCGTTGCTTGCGCGAGACCCATGAGATGAGGTTAGACCCGAGGAATACTGCATAACCACTGGTAGACTTCCTGTTAACCGGGCAACCAGCACAGTCTGAATCTGAGAACGCATGAATGTCGGAAGATGCCGAAGCCAAGAAGCGCAAATCGTAGTCCTGTGTGCCTTTAACGTATCGCAAGACTCGTTTCAGTAATTCCAGTGGTCATCGGTGGGGGAATGCATAAACTGACAAAACCGGTTCACGACAAAGGAGAGATCCGACCGAGTGATTGTTAGATACTGTAGAGCCCCAATGAGCCGACGATACTACGTTGGGTTGTCGAACGGTTGATCTGACGGAGTAGCCGGCTGAGTGACCGCAGCTGGTGTTGCCAGGGGTTTGCAGTCAGACATCCCTGCGCGGGTTAAAATATCCCCCATATATCGGCGTTGAGATAGGATTAGGCCGTCACTGTCTTTGAGAGTTTCAATGCCCAAGAAAAAACTCGGGACTCCAAGATCCCTAATCTTGAAGGTCGTGGATAGGCGGTGCAGCAATGTGTCAATAAGTGCTGGGTCGTTGCCCATCATGATGATGTCGTCAACATAAACCAGCAAATAAACCCGGGAAGTACTGGCAGTATAGTGAAACAGCGACACATCAGTCTTGGATGCCAAGAAACCTACAGAAATGAGAAACTCATGGAGCCGATTAAACCACGCACATGGTGCTTGTTTGAGGCCATATAGGGATCGTTGCAAATAACAGACATGGTTTGGATGTGTCGGGTTTTCATAGCCTGGAGGTTGTTTCATAAAGACAATTTTAGATAGGTGCCCATTGAGGAAGGCATTATGGACATCCAGTTGCCGTAATGTCCAGTTGTTTGACAGTATAAGAGAAAACAATAATCGAACTGTAGTCGGTTTGACTACGGGACTAAAAGTGTCAAACAAATCTTCCCCAGCTACTTGGTTGAACCCCTTGGCCACCAGTCGCGCCTTATAGCGCTCAATCGACCGTTGGCTTTGCGTTTGGTGCGGTACACCCACTTGCAGCCGATGATATTCATACGCGGGTCTGCCTGTACTAGCCGCCAGGTGTTGTTGTGAAGTAGGGCGTTGTGAGTAACAAGTGGGATCAGTAGTTGCAGTAAGTGCAAAGAACTGTTCTCCCGTGCCCCGAGTTTTACGACGTGTGCGCATGGTGTGCCCTTATCGTTCTTGCTGACCCTGGGCAGCCGTGGACCTTGCCGCGAGTTCCAAAGCTAAGGGACTCGGTTTTTGAGCCAAAGGTAGTTCCGTGACTACTGGTGATGGTTGTGTGTGGACCACTACAGGCTTAGACCCCCAGGGCTGGGGCGGGCTGCGTATGACCCTCTATGACCTGCAAAGGCAACTGCGCAGAAAAAGGAAAGACTGATTCATCAAACCGAACATGCCGGCAGATAAAGATCTTTCCCGTAGTTAGGTCCATGCAACGATATCCCCTAAAGGAAATCAGGTAACCTAAGAAGACACAAGGTGCCGACCGGAACTCTATCTTGTGCCGATTGTAAGGTCGTAGATAGGGATAGCAATGGCACCCAAAGACACGGAAGAATGTGTATGTGGGTAGAGATTTGTGTAGACGATAGTGGGGACTGTCAAATTTTAATGCAGATGACGGGAGGCACTTTATTAGGTGGGTGGCTGTTTCAAACACATAATCCCAAAACTTTAGTGGGACCGAGTTTTCAGCTAGAAGAGCTAAACCGGTTTCGACAATATGTCGGTTACGGCGCTCAACTCGGCCATTTTGTTCGTGCGTATAGGCGCATGATTGCCTATGCACAATTCCAAGGGATTCGAAAACTCTATGAAGACGGCGGTACTCACCCCCTAAATCAGATGTATGGCTTTGATAGAACGCGAAAACTGTCGTTCTACCATCACCCGAAATGCATCAAATTTTTTTATATATGTTCGATTTTAGCCGTAAGGGATAAAACCAGCAGAATCTAGTACAGTCATCTACAAATAAAATAAAATAACGATAACCACATGAAGAAATAACAGGGGACGGACCCCAAATGTCCGTGTACAATAAATCAAGCACATTTTTACTGGAACTA